>NC_052160.1:127872267-128053098 GCF_902713615.1 Scyliorhinus canicula | reverse complement strand
TTCATGCAGGGGGAGGAATGGCCTCCTCCAGTTTCTATGGTTGCCCCTAAGTCAACTTAGCAGCGCTTAGACCGAACCCAGCCTGAACTTTTGATATCTCAATGAATGGAACGGTTGACAGGCTGCAGATTCAATCTAGTGTTTGAAGCATTGAATGTTCCAAGTTGAGTCAGGTTTCTGCTGAAGTCACCTTTCCATAATAGCGACACTGCTTAACTAGATTTATTTTCAGATACAGAGTAGGAAGCTCACAAATGAAAGAGTTTTATGATTCAAAACTTCTGAAACTGCTATTTTGTTTTGCCTGTAAAGGTTACTTAAGGCAGTCAGTCATTTGGCACCAGTATCAAAGTCAATGCCATTTCCTCTTCACTATTTTGACTTCTCACTCTCATCTACAGAGTGAAGAAGAAAATATTAATATCGATGTTAAAAAGCTGCATCATTCTTGCCTCCAGCATGCAGTAGAACATTGAACATTTCCGCTGGGTGCAAAAGAACAGGCTCTGATCAACACAGAAGTTAGTTTCAACGTAAGTCCAAAGAAAGAGAGAGAAAACAAGAAAGAGCAAGAGATAGCAAAGAAAAAGAGAGGGAAGTTATACTGAACTTATACAAAACACTAGTTCCACCTCAGCTGGAATGTACAGTTCTGGGCACCACACTATAGGAAGGATGGGAACTCTTTGGAGATAGTGCAGAGGAGGTTTACAAGAATGGTTCATAGAATTTACAATGCAGAAGGAGGCCATTCGGCCCATCGAGTCTGCACCGGCTCTTGGAAAGAGCAACCTTCCCAACCGCACACCTTACACCCTATCCCCATAACCCAGTTACCCCACCCAACACTAAAGGCAATTTTGGACACTAAGGGTAATTTATCATGGCCAATCCACCTAACCTGCACATCGTTGGACTGTGGGAAGAAACCGGAGCACCCGGAGGAAACCAACGCAGACACAGGGAGAATGTGCAGATTCCGCACAGACAGTGACCCAAGCCGGGAATCGAACCTGGGACCCTGGAGCTGTGAAGCAATTGTGATAACCACTATGCTACCGTGCTGCCCCAGTTCCGGGGATGAGAATCTTCAGTTATGAGGATAGATCGGAGAGGTTGGGACTGTTCTGCTTGGAGTGAAGAAGGCTCAGGGGAGATTTGATGGAAATGTTCAAAATCATGAGGGGGCTGGACAGGGTAGACAGGAAGAAGTTGTCACACTCACAATAGGATCAAGAACGAGACAGCACAGATTCAAAGTGATTTTCAAAAGAAGCAAATGTGATGTTAAAAAAAAACGTTTTCACACAACGAGTGGTTCGGGGTTTGCCTGGAAGTGTGGTGGAGGCAGGTTCAATCGAGGTATTCAAGATGGAATTAGAATAGAAACAATGGGCAGGGACGTGGGGAAAAAGTCAGGGGAATGACACTAAGTCATGACGTCCATTGGGAGAGCTGGTGCAGACCCGATGGGCCAAATGGCCTCCACTGCACTGTAATAATTCAGTGATTTTGAGTAAAGGGAATTGGATTACTATCTGAAAAGAAAGAAGTTTAATGTGTACGAGAAAAAGATGGAGGGATAGAAAAGGGAGAGAAAGGAAGACAAAAAAGAGAATGGGAAGGAAAATTGAGAGAAAAAAAAACCTGAAAGAGGAAGTAAGCAAGAAAAAGCAAACATGAATGAGAAAAGGTGATAAAGAAAGTGGTACACAAAAAGAGAAAAGGAATGAAAGAGGAAAGAAAAGGGGAAGAAAGAAAGGAAAGAGAAAATAAATCGGAGAGAAAATGCCTGTTGTTCTTCTCCTTCGCTGTTCTGTGTAAATTTACAGACCACAGGTTGCCCAGTCTGTGCCACTCAGTGTACACAACCAGTCCACACATTTCTGAACTATCCAGTGTGATATTAACCCTTCACCTGTTGACTTGCGCTAAGTTACAGGTAAATTAGGGCAGCACGGTGGTGCAGTGGGTTAACCCAGATGCCTCACGGCGCCAAGGTCCCAGGTTCGATCCCGGCTGTGGGTCACTGTCCGTGTGGAATTTGCACATTCTCCCTGTGTTTGCGTGGGTTTCGCCCCCGCAACCCAAAGATGTGCAGGGTAGGTGGATTGGCCATGCTAAATTGCCCCTTAATTGGAAAAAATGAATTGGGTACTCTAAATTTATAAAAAGAAAGATACAGGTTAATTAATGTATATTCTATTGGAGTAATTTCTGCTTACTCTTTCAACTTATTAACTTTCAGTGGAGAATAATTTCTCACAAACTCTGGGAATGCCAGTACTTTTAGGCGAGTCTCAAGGAGGCTGATAGAGGCAACACACATGCTAGTTTCTTTTCTCTTTCCGATTCAAAAAGGAGGCTGACCCTATTGCGTTTTTGTAAAGTGCTAATATACTAATTAGTGCTCCTTGCCCCTTTCATTCATCCCTTTATAACTTCAGCAGTACCTTGGTTTGTACAATTGATGGTCTCTGTGTTCTCATTTCTTGAATCAAGTCATAAATACTGAAATTTTCTGGAACTATCTGAAATAGAAAAACATCAATAGAAAAGTTCAGTCTGAATGAACATTCCTGAGAGGTGGAGACAGATTCGATCGAGGTATTCAAACAAATTGGTGAATAACAGGAATGCGAGAATAGTGGACAATGGGTATTTTTTAGGCTGGAGGGATGTTTGTAGTGGTGTTCCCCATGGGTCAGTTTTGAGACCTTTGCTTTCCCTGATATAATAATGATCTCGACCTTGGTGTGCAGGGGACAATTTCAAAGTTTACAAATGACATAAAACTTGGAAGCATTGTAAATTGTGAGGAGGACAATGTAGAACTTTGAAAGGACATAGACAAGTCAGTGGAGTGGGCAGATAAATAGCAGATGAAGTTCAATGTGGAAAAGTGCGTGGTGATGCATTTTGGTGGGAAGAACATGGAGGAACAATATAAAGTAAGGGACAAAATTATTAAGTGGTGCAGGAGCAGAGGGACCTGGGTGTATATGTGCACAATCATTGAATGGGTCAGGACAGGTGGAGAGAGCAGTTAATAAAGCATATAGTATTCTGGGCTTTATTAATGGAGCATCGAGTACAGGAGGTTATCCTGAACTGTTACAAGACGCGAGTTAGACCTCAACTGGAATATTGTGTAAAGTTCAGGGCGCATCACTCTAGGAATGATGTGAACACATTGGAGAGGGTGTAGAAGAGGTTTACAAGATTGTTTCCAGAGATGAGAAACTTCAGTTATGAGGATAGATTGGAGAGGTTGGGACTGTTCTCCTTGGAGAGAAGAAGGTTAGAGAAGATTTGATAGAGATGTTCAAAATCATGAGGGGGCTGGACAGGGTAGATAGGAAGAAGTTGTCACACTCAGAATACGATCAAAAGCGAGACAGCAGAGATTTAAAGTGATTTTGAAAAGAAGCAAATGTGATGTGAGAAAGGAGTGGTTCGGATCTGGAATGCACGTCCTGGAAGTGTGGCGGAGGCAGGTTTAATCGAGGCATTCAAGACAGAATTAGAATAGAAACAATGTGCAGGAACGTGGGGAAAATGTCAGGGGAATGACACAAAGTCATGACGTTCCTTTGGACAGCTGGTGCAGACCCGATGGGCCAAATGGCCTCCTCTGCACTGCAATAAGTCAGTGATTTTGAGTAAAGGGAATTGGAATACTATCTGAAAAGAATGTGCAAGTTTACGGGGATAAGGCAGGGGGGTGAGGCTAGAGAGACTGCTCTTTCAGAGGGCCATGTGATAGTGTAGCCTCTTTAAGGGCAATTCCTCGTGAACTACATGACCGGCTTGGAGCCTATCGTGCGTGAATGCGCGATCCCTGACCAATGGGAAAAAAAGAGCATATACCCACCCGAATGGAACTCCTCATTCTCAATGAAACAAGTATAGAGATTTGGCATGAAAATGCGAATCAGTGCCAAATCTTCTTATTGTTTTGGGGCAGGTGAGAGAAAGAGAAGTTCAAATTCAGGGGAATTTTAGACTGTGTGAGAATCTTAACAATTCTCTTGGGGATTGGGTTGGAAGGTGAAGTTGAGATGGAAGATTAACCATGATCTTATTGAATGATGCAGTGGGATTGAGGGGCCAAATGGTCTATTCCTTGCTTCGATTTCTTAAATTCTTATTCTTTGATTGTAAGCGATGGGGAAAGAAGATGGCCGGCTGAGAACAAACGTGCTGATATGTTTCTTGGACATTGATGCACAATCAATGGACATGAAACGTAGGTGTAGTCCGAATCAAAAGGCTTTAATCAGCAAGAAGTGAGCCTAGCAGCAGGAGTACAGAAATGGCCTGGCTGCTGGGGAACACAGGTTCTTATACCCCGCCTCGTAGGTGGAGTTACCTTCCTCTCGACCAATGAGGATACAGAGAACACGATACTTGGGTCAATGGGCAGCGAGCCCTCTGCACCAATGGCAGCTCACACTCCCAGGTACCGTAATACCCCTAGTCATACTACCACAGACATTTCTTCAGCTGTCCTTTCAACAGCAGTATTTATTTCAAACAGTTTCCAGCATCAATAACATGCCAGTGAGATATTTTAGCCGAGTGTGTTTTTAGATCCCTCAGTTCCCTTTTGTGATGCAAAGATGCTGCTCAAATGGACTTCAAGTATACAAATCGGATGAAAAGGTAATATTACCCCGTCTTTCAGCAGCTTCCAGGTATAGTCAATGGCGCAAATCACACCTGTCCTTCCACAGCCAGCACTGTCAGGTAAAGAAGAGTTAGAGACACACGTTAGGGGAGGGTCAAATGGAAGACAAACATATCTATCCCACATAAAACCGCCATTGTGCTCCTCAGTGAGGGCCAGGATTGTCAGCTGAAGGATAAAAAAGCTTCCACATGACTATAAGCAAAGCACCTGGTTACTTCAGTGTCAGCTGGGTTTGTGGTCAGCGTCATAGTTACTGATTGACTGCCCAGAGCCGCAGTTTCCAAGCGCCAGTTTTCAGGACAAAGTGAAGGCTGGTATTTGACTCGATGTTGGAGGAATGTTCTTGGCCATTCCTAACGCATGGTAAAGCAAGTCATCCAATTGGGAGGAAGGCGAGGGGTTGGTCAGGAGTATGGGAGATTGGGGGATAGGAGGCGTCACATAGTTTCCTTGCGAGCTCCAGAAAAATAAAAAAAAACTTACTTTGCTGTCCCAGTTCCTCCCCACCCACTATCGTGTTTGCTGCTGGTTTGCTCTGATCTGCTTTACATATAGTGAACGTCACTTGACTGTGTATCACAAAGGTAGCGAGACCCGATTCAAGTTGATTTGTCATATTTAGGAGGTCTTTGCTTACCTGCAGCAAACAACTCGGACATATTCTCAAGCGTGTGCAGATGTGCAAGGTGAACAGGTCGTGAATATTCCCTATAATAAACCCACTGCCCACTCCATCCTCATTAGGACCAGGGAACCAGGCAGAGGGGAACATTATCAGCTCCAATTTCCCCTCCAAGTCAGGGCTTGGAACTATATCCCCATTCCTTCACTGATGCTGGACAAAAATCTGGAAGTCGCTCACTGTGCCGCATGGACTGCAGTGGCTCAAGAAAGTGGCTCACCCCCCCCTTCTGAAGGACAATCAGGGACAGGCATAAAGATCGAGTAGTGAAAGGGGAATTTTGTAACTAAATTAGGACAATATGGGCGGGATTCTCCGACTCGCTGCCAGGACGGAGAATCGGAGGGGGGCGGTGTGAATCCCTCCCCCATCGGTTGCCAAATTCTCCGGCGCTGGAGAATTGGCGGGGGCGGGAATCACGCCACACTGGTCGGCGGCTCCCTGGCGATTCTCCGGCCCGCGATGGGCCGAAGTCCCGCTGGTTTTATGCAGGTCCCGCTGGCGTAAATTGGACTAGGTCCCTTACCGGCGGGACCTGGCGGCGCGGGCGGGCTCTGGGGTCCTGGGGGGAGGGCGTGGGGCGATCTGGCCCCGGGGGGTGTCCCCACAGTGGCCTGGCCCGCGATCAGGGCCCACCGCTCCGTGGGCGGGCCTGTGCCGTGGGGGCACTCTTTTCCTACGCGCCGGCCATGTAAGCCTCCGCCATGGCCAACGCGTAGGTGAATCCCCCCCCGCGCATGCGCGGGGATGACGTCAGCAGCCACTGACGCTCCCGCGCATGTGCGGACCCGCGCCGGCCGGCGCAGCGCCAAAGGCCTTCCACTCCGGCCGGTGGGGTGCAAACCACTCCGGGGCGGGCCTAGCCCCTAAAGGTGCAAAGGATTCCGCACCTTTGGGGCGGCCCGACGCCGGTATAGGAGAATCCTGCCCAAGGTTACAATGCTATTCTTGCTATTCTCCCAACCCAGATAAGTACAAAATATTTATTAGAGCTACGGGCTAGTTAGCCAGCATAGGGAAGATAAACGATAAGCATTTATTTTTGTCAGGTTGTGTAGAAACAACAGTGGAAAATGAAATAATGCAAAGGGAGTATCTCCCAATGCTGGGATTTTCCCCGCTGACAAGCCACAAGTTAGTGGAGAGTATTGTGAACTGGCCTTTATTATGGTCTGTCAGTCATTTGTTGCGCAGTTAAGAGATTGATGCATTACCTGCAGTGGATACAGATGGGAATGTCATCATGTGACTGATAATTCCGCATGTCCTTGATCAATTCCAAGATGGGATCTATTGAAGATGGAATGCCATGATCTGGCCAGTTGACATAGTGAAGTTGATACACAGTGCGATAGATCTGGGTTAGAAATAAACAGCACAATCTAAGTTGCAGTGCTTTTCCAATAGAATTCATTGACAAGCTACAGGCTACGGCCAACACTCTCTTAGTCACAGGCACAAACTTTAGTTGAAAGTGTCAACTCGGCTGAATGTTGGCATTGGAATGCATTGGCTTCACAGGAGGTTAAGGGTCAACAACATTACTGTAGGTCTGGAGTCAAATGTCGGCCTGACTGGGTAAGAATGGCAGATTTAAAATTATTTCAAATTATGAGATGCTGAGATAGAGTGGAAAGGAAGGATCTATTTCTCTTGAGGGGTCAATAACCGGTGAGGGGGGGGGGGGGGGGGGGGGGGGGGGCATAGATTTAAAGTGATTGGCAGAAGGATTAGGCAGACATTGTGCAGTATATTTTTCACCCAGTCTGAAACTCACTGATCGAAAGGGTGGAAGCGGCAGAAGTCCTTAACGCAATTATAAAAACCATTTGGATGTGCACTGGAGGTGCCATAGCCTTCAGGGCTGTGGAACGAGATTTGAGAGGTGGGATTAGAGGGGGACAATTATTTCTCAGTCGGCAGAGTGCTCTATTTCAAAAGCGATGGAAGGGGAGGAATATCATTGTGATATGCCATAACAGAAAATTAATTTTCCCCCAAGTCTTCCTGGGACATTTTCACGTACAATTTTACTTCACTAAATGTACAGTGACAGATGTTAGTATTTTCCTTCACTGTACTACTAGTGACCATATAGTGACCATTACCTGTGCTGAAAAAGTCGAAGAAAAATGGTTGTCCCAAGAAGCCAGCAATTGAAGAGTTAATAATGTCAAATTGACAGAGATTACTGTGAGTTTTCGTCATAACGCAGCACGGTAGCATTGTGGATAGCACAATCGCTTCACAGCTCCAGGGTCCCAGGTTCGATTCCGGCTTGGGTCACTGTCTGTGCGGAGTCTGCACATCCTCCCCATGTGTGCGTGGGTTTCCTCCGAGTGTTCCGGTTTCCTCCCACAGTCCAAAGATGTGCTGGTTAGGTGGATTGGCCATGATAAATTGCCCTTAGTGTCCAATATTGCCCTTAGTGTTGGCTGGTGTTACTGAGTTATGGGGATAGGGTGGAGGTGTTGACCTTGGGTAGGGTGCTCTTTCCAAGAGCCGGTGCAGGCTCGATGGGCCGAATGGCCTCCTTCTGCACTGTAAATTCTATGTAATCTTCTATGTAATAACAATTCAACTGAAATTCCTTTAATCATGTTACTTACGTTTTGAAACTGAACTTTCAACGTTCTAATGATATATTCTGGTTTGGCCTTCTCTTCTTCCTGGAGAATGAGAGAGATTTTAAATTCAGTGAACCGTAATAAAGTGAAGGAGACTGGGCCGGCGCTTTGGGCTGTGGGGTCGTGACATATTCTTTCAACGTCACCTGATTGAGAAGTCAGATCATATGGATTTCACAACCCAACTACGTACAGGAACACCCCCAAACTCTTCCCAACACCCTTAAAAACTCAGCAACAAATTGGGGGCACTTGGCTCCTGTATGATTTTGCATGTCGCTAGGTGACTATATGAAAATTGTACAATTGACCTTTTCCTTTTTAAAAATAAGTTTATTAAAATTTCTCCACAAGAAATGAAACCACAGAACACAAACAACTTACGTTACACAATAAAAGGATGAGACTAACAAGCAAAAGCACGTAATAAATGAACCCCAAAAAACGAAACAAAACTCCTAATAGCCTGCAGGTAATAGCTCTTTAAAAAAAGAAATGAATGGTGGCCATCTTAGGTAGAACCAGGTTGAACCAGGTAGAATCAGGGGCTGGTTTAGCTCACTCGGCTACATCGCTGGCTTTTAAGGCAGACCAAGCAGGCCAGCAGCACGGTTCGATTCCCGTACCAGCCTCCCCGGACAGGCGCCGGAATGTGGCGACTAGGGGCTTTTCACAGTAACTTAATTGAAGCCTACTCGTGACAATAAGCGATTTTAATTTTTCATTTTTTTCAACCATTCTACCGATACTCTAAGGGTGTACTTAACTGTCTCCAAATGTAAAAGTGACATGAAGCCACCCAACCAAGCCGAGGCACTGGGTGGAGTAGGAGACCCTCCAAGCAGAACTCGTCTCCGGGCTACCGACGAGGTGTAGGCGAGCACAATGCCAAAGATCCTCAACCCTCAGAGTGAAGAAATTTCTGCTTCTTTCAGTCTTAAATGACTGCCCCTTATCCTGAGATTGCAGACTTTCCAGCCAACGGAAACAGCCTCTCAGAATCTATCCTCTCAGAATTTATATATTTCAATGAGATCACCTCATATTCTTCTAAACTCCAGGTTGGTTCCACTAAATATGTGCTCATGGGTCAACCCTCCTAGTCCATGAATCAATTCTGTTAGGCTTTGCTGCATCCCCTCAAAGGCAAGTATATCCTTCTTTAGATCAGGAGTTCAGATCTGTAGATAGTATTCCAGGTGTGGTTTCACGAAAGCCGCATATAACTGCAGCAAGATTTCCCTACTCTTATACTCCAACACCCTTGTAATAAAGTTGGATATGCTATTGTTTTCCAATTGCAAGCAAAATCAAATTTCACAGAAGCATAGGATTTTTACAGTGAAGCAGGAGGCCATTCAACCCATCAAGTCTGCACTGGCTCTCTGATGGAACATTCTACCTACACCCCTGCCGTATGTCTAACCTTGCACATTCTTTCTTTTCAGGTGGCAATTTGATTTGCATTTGAATACTGTGGTCAAATGGCCAACGGCCTGAATCTTAGGCCCGATGCAGAAGTGGACCCCCTCCCAACGACCTCATTGGCTGAGGGCCAGAGAAACGCCTGGAAGGGAGCGAAGGAGGGGATAGGAAGAGAGACACCCAGAGATCCTCCCCAGTGAAGACTCAATGCAGAGGCAACAGAGAAGATTTGATGGCGGACCAGAGAACGGACGGAAGAGGCGTGCGAGGCCTACCTTCGCAGACGAGGGCCCTGAGGCGATTGAGGCTCAGAGGATTGGACCCACAGCTCGATCCAGTTCATTCAGCACGGGTAGTATTAGAATCTTGGGCAGATTACATTTGGGATAATTTGGGAGAATAACTGTTTTATATTGTTTGTGATTGAATTTCGGATGAATTGTGAACCTCTGTTTGTCCTTTGTTATCTCACAAATAAGGGCACCTGGATAAAACGGTTTAATAATAAACTGGACAAAGTGTCTGATAAATGACAGACAGCATTTGGCGTCCCTCTGAGTGGTCTTCGAAAAGAAGTGACCTAGTTGCTCCTTCAAACCCACCATCCTGTATTCTCCAAAATCCAGAGTGAGCCTGAATTAGGAAGGCAGTCGCTCCACGTGACGGCCAGGATTCAAGTGAAAGTATAGGCATCCGCCAGTAGATTGGGCCATAATTCATTTCAATTGGGCATAAATTGGGGCAGCACAGTAGCACAGTGGTTAGCACAGTTGCCTCACAGCTCCAGGGTCCCAGGTTCGATTCCCGGCTTGGGTCACTGTCTGTGCGGAGTCTGCACGTTCTCCCTGTGTCTACGTGGGTTTCCTCCAGGTGCTCCGGTTTCCTCCCATAGTCCAAAGATGTGCATTGGCCATGCTAAATTGCCCTTAGTGTCCAAAAGGGTTGGGTGGGGTTACTGGGCTGCAGGGATGGGTTGGAGGTGTAGGCTTAGGTGGGGTGCTCTTTCCAAGGGCTGGTGCAGACTCCATGGGCCGGGTGGCCTCCTTCTGCACTGTGGATTCTCTGATCTATAAACCAGGTGTCTGTAATACAGGTGAACAAACTACATAGCTAGAACTAGGATAGTCAAGGGAGTTGGGTAAACTCTGTGGGAGGCAACTTAGTGAAAGCCGGACCCCTAACCCGGTCGATTCTCACACACCCGTGACGAACCCTAGGGAGAGAAAGAGAATTAGAAATGGCGTGGAGGTTGGGGGGGGGGGGGGGGGGGGGGGGGGGGGAGACAGTAATAGATAGGCACAACCCCCTTGTGGGTTTCCCGGGGACGTAGAGTGGATTTGATGGAAAATCCCATTGTCCTTAGATCCTACTGCCAGCTAAAGATGATCCACCTTCTGCTGCCAAGAAACACGAAGAGGTCAGAGAATCTCATGGACGAGACACCATGGTGTTCAGGCACCATCTTTTCTGCCAACATTGGATTTCAACTCACTCGACTCAGATGCATTCTCATCCCATCGCTTTCCCCCGATTAATTATCCCTGCTCCAGATTGCTCCTGGTCATTTCAAATGGCCAACCTAAGTACAATGGTCAAAGTTCCCTAAAAGTTCTCTCACAGTCATAGAGAATATTATAAATAGGGAGCCGATTTCTAGGCGTTTCCACTCAGAGGGAAGAGAATTCAACCCTGGGTAAAATACTCACACAGATAACACAGAATGGCCCAGTACGATATGGATCCTCTCCCATGTTTTTCCAGTATTTCTCACACTTTTTCTGAAAAAGGAAAAGCGGACAAAAATCAGAGAAAATACAGCTGAAGAGGCCATTTAACCCATTCTACCCATGCTGGCATCTAGATAATCTAACTAATTTGTCCCAGTCTCCTGCTTTTTTCCCATATCCCTGAAATTTCTTTTTCCCGTTCAAATATTTATCCAATCCCTCAGTTTCTACCATCCTTTCAGGCAACACGCTCCAGATCATTACAACCCAGTGTGTTAAACATGGAGGCCTTGTAGTGCATTGGAAGCGATTCCAACCTCTGGATTAGAAGCTCTGGGATCAAGTCTCACACCAAGACTTGTTGGTTGAGGAAGGCGCATTCATGATGTGGTCCAACGGGGTGAAAATCAGCACAGGAATCTTTCCCTCTCTATTCCCCCTTTAAAATGGAACAATTTGTGTGTGAAGATACACTTAAAAAAAACTGTGGTGGGAGGTTTTCTGCTCCTGTTTTCGGGGCGGGAGGGGGGGGGGGGGGGGAGGGAACAGCAGGGGACGAAGAATAGAGCGGGATTCCCAAAACAGCTTTTACGGCAGTGGGATTTCCCCGACCGCTTGTGCCCACCCGCCGCCAATGATGAAATGGGAATCCACTTTTTACGGGCAGTGCCGGGTGCTGGAGGCGGTGCCCAGGGTTAGCGGGGTGGACTCGCAATGGGGAATCCCGGCCAATCTTTCACATCAAGGCGCCATTTTCAAAGGACGCCCCAATCCTTCAACTGCCTAAATTGCTGGTGGGGGTGAGCTCAGTCAGAGTTTGCCCAGCAGCATAACGTCATGGGACCCGCCCCTTACATTTTTTATGTCCACCAGTTTAAAAATACAACAGGAGAACTCCCCAACGCCGCCAGTGATCTACCCTCTGCTACCCCCCACACCAATAACTGCTCCTCCCCTGAAAAAGGCAAAATTCCACCCTGTGTAATATAAATTGTCCACATTCGTCCCCCCCTCCCCTCTGATTCTTTCGTCATTTTCAGTATTTTTTCATTGGTATACTGCCCCTTATTCCTAACTACACTATCCAAATCCCTCAAAATGTATTGCATTTTTCTTAACCTTCTCTGCTCTAAGGAGAATAATTCCAACTTCTCCAGTCTCTCCCGTTAACTGAAGTCCCTCATTCCTGTTAGCGTTCTTGTAGACCAGGCACACCGTCTCCAAGGCCTTCACGTCCTTCCTGAACTGTGATGCACAGAAGTGGACACAATGGTCCAGCTGAGGCCTGACCAGTGATTTATAAAAAAAATGAGCGTAACTTCCTTGACTAATAGGGCAGCACGGTAGCATTGTGGTTAGCATAAATGCTTCACAGCTCCAGGGTCCCAGGTTCGATTCCCGGCTGGGTCACTGTCTGTGCGGAGTCTGCACGTCCTCCCCGTGTGTGCGTGGGTTTCCTCCGGGTGCTCCGGTTTCCTCCCACAGACCAAAGATGTGCGGGTTAGGTGGATTGGCCATGCTAAATTGCCCGTAGTGTAAAAAGTAAGGTTAAGGGGGGGGTTGGGTTACGGGTATAGGGTGGATACGTGGGTTTGAGTAGGGTGATCTTTGCTCGGCACAACATTGAGGGCCGAAGGGCCTGTTCTGCGCTGTAATCCTAATCTACTCAACCTTTCTTCTTAGCCAGCACCCTCCATACCAGGCAACATCCTGGTGAACCTCCTCTGCATCCTCTCTAAAGCATCCACATCCTTCTGGTAATGTGGCAACCAGAACTGCACGTAGTATTCCAAATGTGGCCTAACCAAAGTCCTATACAACTGTAACATGACCTGCCAACCCTTGTACTCAATACCCCGTCCGATGAAAGCAAGCATGCTGTATGCCTGTGTACATTGTGTATTTATGTATGCCTTATGTTTTTTTTTCATGTGTGGAATGATCTGTCTGGACCTTACGCAGAACAATACTTTTCATTGTACCTCGGTACACGTGACAATAGACAAATCCAAAAATGCCAACTTACCCGTCCCATTTCAAACTCTCGACAGGCCATGACTACCACCTGACAGAACAAGGGAAAAACAAACACATCAGAGAAACGTCTTCTAATATTGAGCTCCAACCTTTCAGACATGCAATAGCTGCCCTACAGCCACATGCTGTTGAAGAAAAGCATTAAATAATATATAATTAAAGGATAAAATATCTATAAGGGAAGGAGTCAACTGAGAAATTGGGAGGGATGTTTTGGTTATCTGTAGTCTTGAGAAGGCTTTTACATTTGGAGAGAGATATGGCAAAGGAAAAGGCTTTTAAAAGAGCATCATTTTAAGTGTGAGGTCATAGTGGCTGGAGGCAATGATGGTTTGTTGTATTCGGGGCTGGGCGGGGGGGGGGGAGAGAGAGAGAGAGAGAGGGGGGGGGTTTGTACAGAACAAAAATCAAAGGAGCAGAGAGGGAATTGGGGCATATCTGAGGGAGGGAGTCGAAGATATGAATGTGTAGATGGGGATTTTGGAATTGATGCGTTGGGAGCTGGGCAGCTAATTGAGATTAATGGGTACAGGACAACAAAGTGTGTAGGATTTAATAATGGGCTGCTAGACAAGGTGCAAAGTCCTGAATGGATTGGAGTCTTCCTGTGGTTAGATTACGAGCAATGCTGAACGAATCAATTCGAGAGATAACAAAGGTATGTGTAAGGGCTTTACTGGGACATTGTAAGATCACAGGAAGGCAGCATTATTCGAGACGGTGATCTTGGGTGTGAAATGGTTGCAGGCTTCTGTGCAAAGCTGAGAATTGAACAGTACATGAATGTCCACACTAGTGGCTTCAGCCTGATCAAACCTTGAGATAAATGTATATTTTTATCTAATTATCACTCCAGAGGGTAAAAAAATTACAGTCATATCACAGAAATAGATGCACCCAAGCATGTGAGGTGTGCAGCTGGCACGTGATTAGAGATTGGGGCGGGGGTCTCTGATGGGATCTGAGTTGGATCAGCCATAATATAACGGACATGTGGCAAAGGCTAGATGGGCAGAGTGGCCTCCTCTTGTTTCAACAACTCCCAATTTGGCAGCACTGAGCTGAAGAAAGTTTTGACTCAACTCCAATAATTTGGAACGTGGAGATCATGGTGTCGAGATTGGTGCTAGGGAGTTAAAATTGGGCACTACTGGTGTCCGTACGGAAACTAATCCCATAGCATGGCTGAGGTCACTGAGAGGTGGTGTCCAACCACCACACAATTACCTTTTAATTTTGGGTTTAGTTATGAACAATGAACGGATACTTTCACTGGCAACGCGGAGCCTCGGCAGGCTAGTGTGGGTTGGAGGTCCAGCAACTCATGTCCATCGCTGGAAAGCCCTGTACTGGCAATGACATCTCATCTCAGGAAACTACACACGTAAAGTTTGTCAGCAATGCTAGAAATTTATTTGATGCCAAGAGTTTCCTGAATAAATAGAAAGGATGTTAAGAAAAATTCTAAAAGGGGAAGTATTCTGTTTACTTTGTTCATTTTTGGGATGTGGGCATCACTGGTAATACTGGCATTTGTTGTTGCTGTTTCACTTCCCACATCAGTGGTACACAAGGCAGATGTTTATCCATTTCCAATACAAGGTTTTTCCTGGAACAGGTCGCCAGCCTGTGACCAGAGTCTTTTAGATTGAGAGGTGCCACTCTGCATCAAACAAGGCTGACCAGGAGTCAGGGCTGGCCATTGGCATTTTGGAAGGATTGGCAGGTTGACACACAACCTGTTTGACTGTGTTATGAACGCACCTTTCTTGGCCATCAAGTCCTTGGGTGGGACTCTATTGAGACCCAGGAAGCCGAGGGGTAAGGTGGACATTGATTTCTTTACTTTCACAGAAAGTCTGCCTATGACAGCGAATATATTTACAGAGTACCGTTCTGTTGGGACAACCAACATGCTGGTCCCTGTCCGGGTCGGCCTTTAAACTAAGTTCTTATGAACCCCAGCTAGATAGGCCTCCGCCCACTAGCGGGGAAGCTTATATTCCACGTGTCCCACTGCAAGATCAATCATGGTATCCCTGTGGGCTTCGTGGGGGTTATTACAGACTCAAACCCAAGGCTTCTAGTTCAGAGGTAGGAACGCTAACCCACTATGCCACAATACCTCCATGCTGCCATTTATTGCCCGTCCTTAATTGATCTGGTAAGGTGGTGTTGAGCTGCCTTCTTTTTGAAACACTAATAAAGGTTTGATACAACTAAGTGGCTTATTAGACCATTTCAGAGGGTGGTTAAGAGTCCACCATGTTGATATGGGACTGGAGTCACATACATGCCCAGACCGGGCAAGGGTGCCAGGTTTTCCTCAGGCCCATACAGGTCCAGACCGGGCAAGGGTGACAGGTTTCCCTCAGGCCCATACAGGCCCAGACCTGGCAAGGGCGACAGGTTTCCCTCAGGCCCATACAGGCCCAGACCTGGCAAGGGCGACAGGTTTCCCTCAGGCCCATACAGGCCCAGACCGAGCAAGGGCGACAGGTTTTCCTCAGACCCATACAGGCCCAGAGGTGTCCCTCAGGTCCATACAGGCCCAGACCTGGCAAGGGTGACAGGTTTCCCGCAGGCCCATACAGGCCCAGACCTGGCAAGGGTGACAGATTTCCCTTAGGCCCATACAGGCCCAGACCTGGCAAGGGTGACAGATTTCCCTTAGGCCCATACAGGCCCAGACCGAGCAAGGGCGACAGGTTTTCCTCAGACCCATACAGGCCCAGAGGTGTCCCTCAGACCCATACAGGTCCAGACCGGGCAAGGGTGACAGATTTCCCTCAGGCCCATACAGGCCCAGACAAGGCAAGGGTGACAGGTTTTCCTCAGACCCATACAGGCCCAGACTGAGCAAGGGCGACAGGTTTTCCTTAGACCCATACAGGCCCAGACAAGGCAAGGGTGACAGGTTTTCCTCAGACCCGTACAGGCCCAGACCTGGCAAGGGTGACAGGTTTTCCGAAGGCCCATACAGGCCCAGACCGGGCAAGCGTGACAGATTTCCCTCAGACCCATACAGGCCCAGAGGTGTCCCTCAGGCCCATACAAGCCCAGACTGAGCAAGGACAACAGGTTTCCCTCAGGTTCATACAGGCCCAGACCAGACAAGGGCGACAGGTTACCCTTCCTAAAGGACCCTAGTGACCCACATGAGTTGTTACAAAATCCGATAGCTTTACGGTCAATTTTTCTGTGACCGCCTCTTCATTTACTGATTTTCTAAAAGTAAGTTGAGTTCTGAAAGTGTCACAATAGAGTTCTAAACTCTGGATTAATGCGCAGTGTTGGAAAAGAGTTGAATGATTATTGGTGTTTCTTGCTTCAAACTTCAAAACCAGGAACACAGAATGTGGAAGTTACATGAAATGGGGAATAAATGCTGACCTAGCCAGTGACGCCCACATCCCCATGAACAAATTTTTAAAAAATAGAGAAGCTGTGGAATTGGCTGCCATCGTTCTTGCCGATTTTTTTTTTCTGGCAGGTTTATGATCTGATGTTCTGCAAATTTATTGCACTTTTAATGAAAAGTTCCCTAAATGGTGACATCGTAGCAATATCATGCGTGCATTAAACTATAAACTGCGATACAAAAATATACAAGGTAAGAGTTCCCTTTTAATTGCCCACTTGCTCAGTTTCAGCAAACTACTCAGCAACTTGCATTATTTTGACATTCATTGAACAATTGGCACAGCGGCTGGACATTCTTCCCTTACGGTCACTTCTCAACTGCGCATCTGGACGAAAATATCTCCGTTCAGACTCGTCTTGCAAGGCTTCTAGACACACAAATTTACTCGTAAAGCGGCAGAATTCCTTCATTTTCCTTGCTCACCGTGTGTTCAGCAACACAACAAAAATACCCCCATCCCAGATAAAATCCCAACAAGTGTTAGATCTGATTTTATGAAGTGTGCGCAGATTCCTGACTTTGTGATCCCTTCACAAACTTCAAGTAAAAGGGCCAGTGAACCCTCGCACACACTCAGTCCCATGGTGCGGTGATTATAAAAGCATTATAGAATCATCTAGCACAGAATGTAGCAATTCAGCTCATTTTGTGTATGCGCCAGCGTTTTGAACTAGTCGGTGCAGAGTCATTGGGCCGAATGGCCCCATTCTGCGCTGTGGGAATTCTAGTCCCACTCCACTAAATCTTACCCCATAGCCCTGCAATCTTTTCTTTGGACTGCTGCTGAATTAACGATCCAGACATCAAGAATTCAAAGTGCACCATAGCATTTTGAGAATGTGAATTCAGTTTGTTTTTAGGCCTGAAATAGGAATATCAGAAAAAGTGACCATCTCTGTGTCATAAAACCCCAATCGTTCACTAATATCTTAGTGGTGTAAGTAGGGTGCTCTTTCCAAGGGCTGTTGCAGACTCGATGGGCCTAATGGCCTCCTTTTGCATTATATATTCTATGATTCTATGATTTTTTTTAGATGGGGGCTTGACCTGACTCCAGACCCATAGCAACATGGCCAACCCTTAACTACTCTCTGACATGCCCCACTAACTAATTAATTGAATCAAATCAGGGCATCTAGGGAAGGGCAATAAAGGCTGACCTTGCCAGAGAATTCATTATAATTTTAAAATCCTCAATATTCAGACAAAGCTAAAACTTGTCTTAAACCAGTTACCTATATCTCTGACATTTGCCAGTTCTGATGAAAGGTCATCGACCGAAAGCTTTGGGCGAGATGTTCCTGCTGTCCATTCTGGTGAGATCTTCAGATCCCGCTGACAGTGTGCTCCCGCCATGGGTTTCCCAGCGTCGTGGGGTGGAATCAATGGAACCATTGACCAGAGGATCCCACCCTCGATAAACACACCGCGCGGGAAGACCAGAGAATTCCGTCCTTTATCTCCGTTTCTTACTTCACAGTCACTGCCAGACCCGATGACTGTTTTCACTTTCTATTTTAGATTTCCAGCAGTTGCAGTATTTTGCTTTTATTGGGAATCAAAATATTGTTTCGTCATGATACTTTGCTTGAAGTTCACATGTTTCAGACAGTATGGATTTCAAGAAATAGATTGAACAAATGGAAAACTTACCAGGACGTTATACTCCCACAGCATCCTCCAGAAGTCTGTCACCGTATGGGGCAAAGGACCTTGGGTTGCAATGTAGGCCTTTGGTCCATACACTCCCTGAGAGAAAAAAAAACATTTATAAATATCACCCATTGTAAATTGACTGTTGTAAAATATGCTCTGTCAAATTAGCTGCAAATCACAGGATTTAACATCAAAGCAAAAGGGCATATTTTGCCCGATATCTACTTTGATATGTAGTGATCTGTTGTCAGGTTTGTTAAAGTTTTACAGTACTCAGGTCAATGTCAGCTTGGCTCAGCCAGCACCACTCTCTCCTTGGAGTTAGAATGTTCTAAGTTTTGGCCCTTTTCCAACAGATAACTTTGAGTTTTTTAAATTAATTTTTTAGCGTGGTCAATCCACCTACCCTGCATATCTTATGGCTGTGGGGTCAAAACCCACGCAAACAGGGGGAGAATGTACAAACTCCACACGGACAGTGACCCAGAGCCGGCATCGAACCTGGGACCACGGCGCCATGAGGCAGCAGTACTAACCATTGCGCCACCGCGCTGCCCAGGTACCTTTGAGTTGTACAAGGTATGGAATACATCCTTAAAGTAATACTGAAAAGAGTTCTTCATTATCTGATATTATGGCTTTCGAACAATGCGCCATGAACTCCATTAATCGATCTTTGAAGTATTGCATGCTGCTGTTTTACCTCGTTATTTCTCAATACTTTCTTTTCCAGTTTATCTTCCTTAGCTCTACCCTCATTCCCTCACAGTTACCTTATAATCAATCCAGTTATTACTTTGAACTTATTATACCCTCCTTGTTTTTCCATCTACGTCTTATAAATGTTATTATTTGTGCTGACTATTGCCAGATGCTCCCCTTCTCTTTTCTGCTCCGGTTCATTTTCTATTACTAGGTCTAACAATACTAATTCCCTTGTGGAAAGTCTTACATATTGGGTCAGAAAGCAGTCTTATACACATTTGGATTCTGTCCAATCCATTTGGATTCTGTCTCTATATCTTTGTTAGATAAGTCCCTTTTTGCTGCACCCATTTTGTTATTTCTGATTAACAGTTACCCTATGCTTCCTACGTAACATTTCTAAATACATTAAAGTCTGCAATATTTCACCGTCAATGCTGTCCTGTTTGCAACCATGTTTCCAATTTCATCTGTTTCCTTACTCCTAATTATTGCCTCTAATATTTTCTTGCAACTCATGAAACCAGAGAATGATACAGCACAGAAGGAGGTCATATGGTCATCATGCCTGTGCCAGCTCTTTGGTAGAGACGTTCACTTAGTCCCACTCCCTTGCTTTCTCTCTATAGCCATCTATAGAGAGGCTATAGAGCTGCTTTTCCGGTGCAGCGTGGCCGCTGGATTGCGCCCTTAGACTACGATTTAACCAAATCGGAACTGAGTACTGGGACGAGTGCATTTAGCTGGGTGTTTCCCGGCACTCGCAGCTCTGAGAAACACCACACTATCTACCGGGACTCACAAGATCGCGTTGGATCTCGCGAGGTGAGGGATCTTCCGGTCGCACTGCGCCGTCTTTCGGATGTAATATGGCCAGTAAATTGCGGCCCAAGTCTCCCTAGCTGTGAATTCCGCCCAATGTTTCCTCAAGGGGCAGCACGGTAGCATTGTGTATAGCACAATTGCTTCACAGCTCCAGGGTCCCAGGTTCGATTCCGGCTTGGGTCTGCACACCTCCCCGTGTGTGCATGGGTTTCCTCCGGGTGCTCCGGTTTCCTCCCACAGTCCAAAGATGTGCAGGTTAGGTGGATTGGCCATGATAAATTGCCCTTAGTGTCCAAAATTGCCCTTAGTGTTGGGTGGGGTTACTTGGTTATGGGGATAGGGTGGAGGTGTTGACCTTGGGTAGGGTGCTCTTTCCAAGAGCTGGTGCAGATTCGATGGGCCGAATGGCCTCCTTCTGCACTGTAAATTCTATGATCTATGTTGCCGTTCGCTCATTTGTCGATTATATTAAAGCTATGCGCTCTGCTTACCGACCCTCAGCCACTGTGAAGGGTTTTTCCTTATTTACTCGATTAAAGCAGTTGATAGTTTTGCACATCTCTGTCAAATCTCCTCTTAACCTTTTCTGCTGTAAGGAGAACAACCTCAGTTTCTCCAGACATTGTTACTTTCACCTGTTGGTGAAAAACACAATTTTCCCTCCCTCAACTAAATCGACAGTGATGATGGCTTCAACTGAAATGATGCACTGGCTATTTCATGGCAAGATTTCCATTTATGAAGAACATACCTTGATAAAACTCGCATTGATATAATCAGAATCATTGTCGGAAATTATCAGTGACAGCTGCACTCGGCTGTGATCAACTGAAAAACAAAATGCAAATTATACATACACACCCAGCACACATTTTCCATTTCCTTGTTCTGCCCATTGAGCGAAGAGGAGTTGAGCTACTTATTTAACCCAGAGACACTGTAGTTTCCATCAACTTGGCCATTTCAGAAATTTGAAATCAGTGAACCATAACTACATATTTGGGGTTGCATGAAATAGATTATCCAACAGCATAAAGCTTTTGAGGTCGAGCAGGACCATCTACTGAAGGGACTCTGAAGGTAGAAATTATGCTGGACATGCAGCTCACAATAGGGTCCCATTTGGTGTCTGGTGAACAGGTTATGACAGAGTCAAGTATTCAACATTCTTCTCCCAGGGCTCTTCGCTGCACAGTCAAAGGAACAACGGAGCTGCTCGACAAGTAAGGACCAGACTCCATCTAGTTCACCGTTGACCATCCTGGTAGTCACATGATTTAAAAAAATTAATTTGTGGGATGCGGGCGTCGCTGGCTAGTCCGACATTTATTGCCCATCCCTAATTGTCCTGGCGAAGGTGGGGTTGAGCTGCTTCTTGAACCGCTGCTGTCCATGTGGTATAGGTACACCCATAGTGCTGTTAGGGAGAGAGTTCCAGGATTTTGACCCAGCGACAGTGAAGGAACAACGATATATTTCCAAGTCAGAATGGTGTGCGGCTCGGAGGGAACCTCCAGGTGGCGGTGTTCCCATGTGTCTGCTGCCCTTATCATTCTAGACGGTAGTGGTTGTGGGCTTGGAGGATGCTGTCTAAAGAGCCTTGGGGTGCTCCTGCAATGCATCCTGTAAACGGCACACACGGCTGTCACTGTGCGTCGGAGGTGGAGGGAGTGAATGTTTGTGGAAGGAGTGCCAAGCAAGTGGGATGGTGTCGAGCTTCTTGTGTGTTGTTGGAGCTGCACTCATCCAAGCAAGTGGAGAGTATTCCATTACACTCTTGACTTATGCTTGTAGGTGGTGGACAGTCTTTTGGGAATCAGGAGGTGCGTTAATCGCCGCGGGATTCCGAGCCTCTAATCTGTTCTTGTAGCCACAATATTTATATGGCTAGTCCAGTTCAGTTTCCGGTCAATAGTAACCCCTAGGATATTGATATTCAGTAACGATAATGCCATTGAATGTCAAAGGGTGATGGTTAAATACTCTCTTGTTGGGGATGGTCATTGTCTCGCATTTGTGTGACGCGAATGTTATTTGCCACTTATCAGCCCAGCCCTTGATAATGAAGTGATGAAGCCCCCAGTGGTGGAGAGCTTTGGGAACGATAGGTCCAAAGTCACCTGTTCCCCTTGACCTCATTACATTCATTACTCAACATGTCTCAAGGCATTCAGGTACTGGGGCCCGAAGTATTATTTTCTGAAAGAAATCTATCTAATTTGTATTTGAATGACTCTGTACTAACAGCTCCCACCATTGCCCTTAGTGTTGGGTCGGGTTACTGGGTTATGGGGATAGGGTGGAGGTGTGGGCTTGGGTCGGGTGCTCTTTCAAAGAGCTGGTGCAGACTTGATGGGCCGTATGGCCTCCTTCTGCCCTGTAAATGCTATGACTCTATAATCCAGTCCCTCAATCATTCTGATTGTTCTCTTCTGCAACATTTCAATAGCCACAATATTCTTTTGTACAGTGGCGAACTGAACTGTAATCAATATTCTAAGTGTGGTTGCGCCAATTATTTCCATCATTTGAGGAAAAGAGGCTCTTAACCACAGGCACACATTCACAGATGTGTTATCACGTCAGATCTTTCAGCCACCGGATGAAATTCAGCTCGAGGGCAGCTCGACACTGGAGCCTAATAAAGCAGCAAACTCAGAAACGAAGCTAACAAGTTCCAAGAATCAAAATCCATAAACTGACAAGGCAGTGAGAGTTCTGAAACACCAACAGATTCAATTCAACTTCAGGAAAGTTCACAACTGTTTTTTGTACAAGTTTCAGTCCTGGGGCATCCACTGGCTTTAACTTCCTCACCGTGCGTTATTTATTAAGCAGGTTCCCTGCCTGAGAGACAGACTGATTGAGAAGTTTGGCCGCCTGTTGAATGGGGAAATCCTGTTAAACGAGGGCAGCAGTGCAGGAACATGTAGGATTAATCGTCAGGGCTAGAGGTCGCTGGGGTCGGGATGATGATGTGGGGGTGGGGAGTCATAAGCTCACTGTTAGGCAGGGAGAGCTTAGAGGGAGCTTGGTATCTGGGAGGAAAATGGGGTTTTGGGGAGGGGGTGAAGGATAATGATTAGGAGAATTGGGTGGATAGGATGTTTGGTGATCGCGAGGGTATTGGTGATTGTGGAGGATTCAGTGATCAAGAAGGGTTGGGGACTGGGGACGGATATAGATTAGTGTCCATTATATTACATTAAAGCATATAGATATGTAACCTATCGAATTATCCCATTATCGAAACATGACTAAACTCATAGGCCTGGATATTGGCACTGGCAGAGGCCCTCTCCGTCATTGCGAAAATGGCAGACAAACCCAAAATCTGGAAGTCTCAGACTGAACATGGTATCTAGCATTTTTGTGGGGTCAGGATTAATGCATGCATATTTTGCAGAGGCAGCTGCTAATTTAAATCAGCAACTATATCCACTCAAGTGTAATTTTGGTGAGGTGGGTGTGTGAATTACGACGTCTGTGGGTCAGACCTGGTAGGAACTCGTCTGAAATTTGTGGAGTCCTTTGGAGAGGCAGGGTATGATTTTAGAGAGGTAGGGTACCCACTTGGATATGGTCCCAGGACACCTTTGGGGGAGATCAGCTTCACTTTGGGGTACCCCTTGAGATTGTTAAAAATAGGCATGAATTCGCATCAAAAATGCATAAACATGTTAACTGTCAAGCTCATTTGGAACTGCCAGGTATATCAAAATGAACTGTCAGGAAGCTGTTGAAGGCATTTAAAACTTCTGCCCTTCAAATCTTTGAAAAAAATGTCCAGGATGTTTAAAATGGTCATTGTTTTCTTTTTCACCCTGTCTGTTGGCATAATCCTGAGGGCTACTGTTACTAGATTAGTGATGCATGACTGATTTCATAACCACCCCTTTTCACAGTAGAGTGCCTTCAATTTCACAGTTTGATTGACAACTTCAAGTGGTTATAGACTCTTTGAAGTGGGATTGTGAATTCTGAAGTTTGCTTTCAATAAGGAATAAGCACTTGAATGAAGTTTGTTTATATAAGGAAGTTGCTGAAGGAATATGAACATAAGAATGGGTGTTTATGAATGAGACAGTTTCAAAAAAAAAAACTGAATTCATCAGTAGACAATTTAATTTCATTTTATCTCAGTATGGCTCCAGAGGTCTGCCCATATGATACAGTGTGAGTTGGTAGGTGTAAGGGCAAAGGTTGATGGTGGGGGCATAGGTTGGAATGAGTTGGCACTAAGTTTGTATCGGAGCTATAGAGTGGCATGACGTTGCACAGAGTTTATGAGGGACCATGGAGTGTGGGTTGGGCCGTAGGTTGGCCCATATTGGGGGGGGGTTGAAGAGGGGTGAGGGCTGGAGACCTTTTTTTACGTTTTACTGATTTTTTATAAAGAATTTCAGCACAATACCGGAAGACAGAGAGGTAGGCCTTCTGCCCAGCCCACCCGCACACTCGGCAGCTTGCTCATGCGTTCCAGTGGGCGTCGTTCCCGGCTCGTGGACAACCCCACCACCCCAGAACAAAAATCGCAACTTCTGGAGCCCCGGTCATGTTTGTAGAGCTGGGAAATATCCAGATTCTGCACTTCTGACCCAGGAGTGCAAATCCAGGCCTTAAATTTCCTAGGTCTAGTTAAAGCGGGTAAGAAACACATTGGGATACTTAGCTTCATGGAGCAAATGCTTCAGATTTAGCCCACCTCGTGTCAACAGACATCCAATTGTACCCTCTAAATGCAATGAATTTGTCTTTCTGTGCAACCTACTCAAGATCCTTGGTAATGATTCCAAAGCAAGAAAAATTGAGCAGAGGTTAAAAACAGAAAAGTGCTCCAGAATACAGCCAGATGATCGTGGCCCCTGAAAAGCATCGGACGTTTTGAAATAGAAAATCTTGACTTACAGGGCACAATATCTTTGTAACGATTTTTCTTGGTATTGTCTTGCTTCTCTGCGTTGCCCGCTGGGTAGATTTTGTCATTCTTGTTTTTCACTGACAGCCTTTTCAATTTCTGCAGGAGATTGGGGTGAACAACACAGACAGATTCATGACCTATTGCATCACGAGTTTACATTAGCAAAGTCTTCCCCTCGCAATAACTTCCCTTGGAAAAAGTTTCTCTAGTTTACAAAAAAAACTCTTGTACATCTACAGGTTTTCCCTTTGCCCAGATTCTTCCGAGGGCAGCTGGGGAGCCACGGGAGTCTCCAATTCAACTGGCAACACCCTAGAATGTTACAAGGAAACAGGTCATTTCACTCATCTTGTTTGTGGTGGATACTTTTCTCCACATGGGTCAGCTAGTCTAACCAGCTTACCTGCTGCGGCCCATGTGCAATCCACACCAGTGTTTGAGTCTCACAACACACGCTGAAGATCTGAAATGTAAACAGGATTGCTGGAAATGCTCAGCAGGTCAAGCAGCATCTTGGCCAGAAATGTCCCCTATGGTTGAATTTTAACCGTCCTCTGAAGTAGCCACTGGGCAAGCCACTCCGCTGCGTTCCAGAAGGCGATTCACCACCGCCTCCTCAAGAGACGAGTGAGAAATATTCTGCCCAGTTCAATCCCACGCTCCTGCTCACGATAAGTGGTAAGACAATGGAAAATGCAGGGCAGGGGTTCCCAAACAGGGGGTCCGTGAGCGGTCTCCAGGGTGCCCACAAAGATGGCGGCTGGCACGCAATTGGTAATCGCCCGTTCGAACAGGCAAAGTTTTGAAACAATTGTAGAAATCAAATGGGCCAATCAGAGCAAGGCATCTTGGAGCACTGGATGCTGATAGATAGTCAGCTGAGAACAACAGAGTCCCGTTTGATAGCGGCATCGTTCTCAGCGCGAGAGACCTCTCGCGAGGTTGACCAGAATTGTCGCGTCACCCAGTCGAGCACAATGAGGCCATTCAGTCTCACCCTAGGATGATATCCCAACAAACCTAATCCCACTCTCCTGCTCACTCCCCACAACATTTAATCACAACCAGTCTGATCTCACTATTTGGCTCACTCCTTCTCTCCTTTAATATCCCACATAGTCGATTCTCAGAAACCTGCTCCTTCCAATTTCTTATATCTGTTTCTGTCTCATCCCCGGTTAACATCTCAGTGAATCCACATTGCACTATTTTCATTGTTGTCACATCCTTCCGATAATGGGATGTCCATCCTGAAATGAAGGTCTCACAATTCAGCCCAAGTGGTTTATTAGTAAGTGAAGTCAGTCAAACTGGCCTGTAATTTCCTGTCTTATCCTCACCTTATTTGTCTGTTCCTTCCATGCCTCCTCAAGCATAAACCATCAGAATCTGGTGATCTGTCCAGCCTGCGTTTGAGTTACAGATTTTTGTCCTCTTGTTCAACGCCTCTGATAATCACTCCATTCTACCCGACTCGAAGGGCAGATCATGAAAAGGAAGCCTAATTTTACAAACTCCCAAGGTAAGGAGAAATAAGTCAGAGGATCAGAAGACAATCATTGTGATCATCCTGTCAACCCCAAACCCAAACCCCAAATCACAGCGGGCGTGATTCCCCGGTCCCCCAGCTGCCTGCTTCTCAGCAGCGCGCCTTTCACTGGCGGCAGGTTCTCTACTCAGAATATCTGTATTCTGCAAACATTTGTTTGGGTAGTACCAGCTAAGACAGGCATCACCTGTTGAGATGACTGTCCTGATAATGAAAACCTATTAACGGAAATAATCTAAAGTTGGGTCGTGAAGATTTCAATTGATGAAACTGTGACTATTTCCTTTGGCAGCTTCTTCGACTATGTGGTTGTCCGGGTGAAGAAAGATCATTGGTGCACTCTCTTGGAAAGAAATGGTCTTTGTAGTGCGGGCGGCACGGTAGCGCAGTGGTTAGCACTGCTGCCTCACATCGCCAGGGATCCGGGTTCGATTCCAGCCTTGGGTGACTGTGTGGAGTTTGCATGTTCTCGCTGCATCTGCGTGGGTTTCCTCCGGTTGCTCCGGTTTCCTCCCACAGTCCAAGGACGTGCAGGTTCCGAGGATTGGACGTGCTAAATTTCCCTTTAGTGTCCCTTAGGTTAGGTGGGGTTACGTGGTTCCCGGGTTAGAGTGGGGGAGCAGGCTTAATTAAAGTGCTCTTTCAGAGGGTTGGTGCAGACCTGATGGGTTGAATGGCCTCCTTCTGAACTGTAGGGATTCTATTTGTGGATGGCTGCCTCGTGCAACTCAGTTCCCCTTGAAAACATCTGTTATTTGCCTCATCGACCACTCTCTAGGGTAGTGAGTTCCCTCATTAGAACCACTCTCTGAGTAAAGATGTTCATCTTCAAATTTATGATTGGATGTATGAGTGACTATTTTTCTTCCCATCCTTTTTGGCTCCATAACAGATACAGGCCAACTGGTCCATCCTGTTCTCTCTCTGCCACTCAAGCCCCCTCAGACCTTGTTTCCATATGCGGTTATCTCATTTCCCCTTAAATGCATCTATACTATTCACCTCAACTATGGTAGCGAGTACCACATTCTCACCTCTCTCTGGGTAAAGACGTTTCTCCTGAAATTGCTATTGGATTTAGCATTGACTATCTTATATCTATGGTCCCTCATTTTGGTCTTCGCTACACATCATCTCTATAGTTTCCCTATTGAATCCTCTTTTTAAAAAATAAATTTCGAGTACCCAATTATTTTTTCCAATTAAGGGGCAATTTAGCGTGGCCAATCCACCAAACCTGCACTTCTTTGGGTTGTGGGGTCAAAGCCCACGCAGACACGGGGAGAGCATGCAAACGCCACACAGACAGTGACCCAGGGCCGGGATTCGAACTCGGGTCCTCAGCGTCAGAGGCAGCAATGCTAACCACTGCGCCACCGTGCTGCCCCTATTGAACCCTCTTTGATGTTTTTCACAGCATGTCAAGTCCAAAGATCTGTCAGATGACAGTAAAAGTCTTCTCTTTGTAGCCATAAAACCTTAAACTCTCTCCTAGCATGCCAACATCAATGATCTGTCAGATGAGGCAAAAATCTCTCCTTTAATGTGCTGGAAACCTTAAAATCTTGGCCCAGCATGTCAATATCAACGATCTGTCAGATTAAAGTAAAATTCTTCCCTTTAATGTGTTGGAAACGTTTGAAGTGCTTTTTTCACACTCAATTTCATTTAACTTTTTCAAGTCTCTGGTCATGCTCAGAAGTCTAAAAGCTTTGAACTGCATTGTTTACATTCAATTTCAAAGTCCATAGCTTTTTATAAGCTGTTGATTGACAGATCCAGGCTATTTCAAGAAGGGATTAGCGGTGTTTATTTTTTATAGTTCTTCAGGGATCCATTAACTCTGAAGTGCTTCCTGTTTTCAGCAGGTGTTCTTTCTAACTGCAGTTTTTTTTAAAGAGGCTGTGTCTTTGTTCTGAAGAACTTCCTAGAAAGAGCAGGTGTGGGGGCAGCACTCAGACAGAGTTTAATGGTTTTAAGGCTACCTGGAGAAAACTTTCACCTTCTTCTGACAAATCTTTGAATTTGACATGCTGGGCGAGACATCAAAGGGTTCTAACACAAAAAAGGGTAAACTTGAAACTACAACTTGACATGCTGAGAGTTTAATGGTCTTCAAAGCTAGTGGGAAGACCTGCCACACGATCCCCATCCCAGGCAAGATCCGCCCACCTGCGCTCCTCCAGCGAGGCCAAATCATCCTGACTGCCCTTCCACTCTCCTGAAGCACCCCATCCCCAATGGCATCCTGGAGGCTTTCACAAGCTTGTATCCACACCCCCTTGGAGTTCAAGGCACTAGATCCCACCTGTCAGAACCTGCGCTATTTGACGTTCGTGTAACTCCCGGCTGGCGGGGAACGGGAACATCCCAGGAGGCCAGTGAATCACACTTTCTGCCCAATAATCACATGCTAATGAGTGTAAATGGGAATTAGCATGCTCTCGCATGCTCTGGGTGGGAATCTCATCGAGGCCGATGGAACGGGCTGGGAGACCCACAACTGGTTTGAGGCCTGGAGAGCATCTTGTTTTGGTCCTTGCCCCTGATTCAGTGGTACATCACAATTCCCGCCTGTGCTAACAACCCCGGAAAATCGCCCCCACACTCTTTTCTGCTTTCAAAAGGCACTTAGCAAACTACTAGTCCCTTTGAAAGGAATTCAGCGACAAACAATTGAGCTGTGGCCTTCTATAAACTGGGAATCATCAAAATAGCATCAATTACATTTTGGGAAGAGTGTTTACTTCATGATTTACACAAAGGCTTTTGTTAACCAGGAACTTTACTAACAGCCTCCTGTACAACCTGATATTTTTAACACTTCAATAATTTTGAACCTTTTAAAGGTGAGGAGTACCACTTTGGAATAACATCAACAATGTGCATTTATATGGCACCTGTGATGTGGTAAAACATCCCGAAGCAACCAGAGGAGTGCTAACACTTGATCTTAGCCAAAAGGCCGAGAAGCGATAGAAAAGTGCTAACAACAACTTGAGAGTAATATAGGTAGACATTAGGACAGTTGACCAAATGTTTGCTTAAAGAGGTAGGTTTCAAGAAAAAGATAGATAGACTTGCATTTATATAGCAGCTTAAATGCCTCAAGACATCTCTTTCCAGCCAATGAAATGTTTTTGAAGCATAGTCGCTGTTGTAATGCAGGAAACACAGACACAAGGTCCCACAAACAGCATATTAACCAGAATTTGCATGAGCGGGCAGGACATTAGGAAAGACTCCCTACTCTTCTCTGAACTGATGGCCTGGAAACTCCACCAGAGAAGGAAGACGGGAATTTGGTTTAACGTCTTCTCCAAAAGGTGGCTCCTCCTGGTGCAGCTCTCTCTTAGTGTTGCACAGAGAGAGGCAACGTATATTCTTATACCAAGTCTTTGAAGTGGGATTTAAATCCACATCCTTCCATCTCAGATGTGAGAATGTGACCCACTGGGCAACAATGGGACATGTGTTAAGGAACAGAGAGAGGTGGAGAGGTTTAGTGAAGGAAGTCCAGAACGTACAGTCCAGGCAGCTGAAGACGTGGCCACCAATGATAATTTTTTTTTGTTTTTTAATGTAGATTACCCAATTCATTTTTTCCAATTAAGGGGCAAGTTAGCGTGGCCAATTCACCTAACCAGCACATCTTTGGGTTGTGGGGGCGAAACCCACGCAGACACGGGGAGAATGTGCGAACTCCACATGGACAGTGACCCAGAGCCGGGTTCGAACCTGGGACCTCAGCGCCGTGCGGTAGCTGTGCTAACCACTAGGAACCGTGCTGCCCTCCACCAATGATCATAGAATCCCTTCAGTGCAGAAGGAGGCCATTCGGCCCATCGAGTCTGAACCAACCCTCCAAAAGAGCACTCTACCCAGGTCCACTCCCCCATCCACCCTGCCCTTGTAACCCAACCTGCACATCCCTGGATACCAAGAGGCAATTTATCATGGCCAATCTACATAACCTGCACCTCTTTGGACTGTAGGAGGAAACCGGAGCACCCGGAGGATACCCACACAGACACGGGGACAAAGTGCAAACTCTACAAAGACAGTCAGCCAAGGCCGGAATTGAACCTGAGTCCATGGAATTGTGAGGCGGCAGTGCTAACCACTGTGCCACCATGATGGAGCAGTCATAATCGGGGTCGCGTGTGAGTGCAGAATTGGTGGAGAACAGAACTACCAAAGGGTTGTCAGGTTACAAAGTTAGTGGAGGACTAAGATCATAAAGCGATTTGAAAAGAAAGTTAAGATTTTCAATATTGAGGTGTTGCTTGTCGTGGAGTCAATGGTATCTCAGCATAAACAGGAGTGATGGGTGAACAGAACTTGGTGTGAGTTAGGACATGGCCATTAAAATGTGGGATGATTTCAAGTTTATGGAGGGTGTCAGATAGTAGATTGGCCAGTATGTCATTGGAATAGTCAATTCAAGATAACAATGGCATGGATGAGGGTTTCAGATGAAAGCGGACACAATTGTGATAATGGAGTGATTGATTGATTGATATTTATTGTCACATGTACCGAAGTACAGTGAAAAGTATTTTTCTGCAGCCAAGGGATTGTACACAGTACGTACATATTAGACAAAAGAATAATCGACGGAGTACATTGACAAATGGTACATCAACAAGTAGTGATTGGTTGTAGTGCGGAACAAGAGCCAAACAAACAATACATGAGCAACAGCAGCATAGTGCGCCATGAATAGTGTGTTACAGGGAACAGATCAGTCCAAGGGATAGTCGTTGAGGAGTCTGGCAGCTGTGGGGAAGAAGCTGTTCCTCTGTCTGGATGTGCGAGTCTTCAGACTTCTTTATCTTCTGCCTGATGGAAGGGTCTGGAAGAGGGCAAACCCTGGGTGGGAGGGGTCTCTGATGAGGCTGTCTGCCTACCTGAGGCAGCGGGAGGTGTGGCCAGAATCAATGAGAGGATGGCAAGCATGTGTGGATATGGCATCGAAACAGGAACATAGCAGGGAAGAGCACTGGAAAAGCCTCTGCCATTGTCCTACCAGACCCAGAATCTAATTCCCTCAACCCCCAACCAGTGATCAATTGAGAAGCAACAGTCCAAGGTCATGAGTTCCTGACCCATTCTAGGACTTGAGCATATATTCTTAGATAACATCCCAACTGCAGTACTGAGGAGGTGCTACATTGTTGAAAGTGCCACCTTCTGGTTTGGCTTTTTGGGTCAGATCATTCGGTCAGTGGCAAAGATCTTCAGATCAGTGGAAAAGCCAAGGCACACACCATTGACTACAATATAAACGACAGTCTTACCTTTTTGTGCTGGACCTTTAGGAACATTTTGTGGAATATGCTCTTTCTGTCTGCACATTGCGCCTTCTTCAGCTAAACAAAATAGGTGATAGCCATTCCCTGGTTCATTCCTCAGGGCAATGCTTTGACCAGAGTTAGGCTTTCTGCTATAAATTTTCAAATAATGTTTGGCAGTTAACTGTCAGACACCATTAACTGGTGCATTTTCCATGGCAACACCTCTACCAGTCATCGTCCACTTTCCAACTAATCACATCCTCTTCTCGCAAAGTATAAAGTTGTTTCCCCTGATATTGGTATTCTTGCGATTGTACAGTCAAAAAGCTTCAACAAATTGTCTTTTTTCGGCAATACTCAAGTAACAGACTGAAGTTAAAGTCTGCCGAATGGCATGTTCAAAGGGGTGTTTCTCGGCGGCTGCAGTGCCAGAGACATGCTGCTATCCAATGGCACTTTGCCGTTTTTTGCCTTGGGGAGTTTCTCCCTGCCGAGGCGGCACTTAGAGGGATTTCCTGCTGGCGAGCTGAAGCTCACTGGCAGGAAAAGCTCCTCACAGATCGAGGCACCATTTTGTCTGGCAGTCCTGATCCCCCCCCCCCCCCCCCCCCCCCCCCCCCCTGATATTTTGAAGCTTCCCAAACCCCCAACCTTGGGGAGGCCCCGGGAACCCCCGCTGAATCCCCCTTTACCTGGCAAGGGAGCCCGACCCCGGCAGTGCCAATGGGTACCATAGCATTCTGGCAGTGACAAGGTGCCCAGCTGTTGGGGGAGTTTCAGGGTTCCAACATGCCCTGTACCTGAACACCTGGAGGTCTCAACGGACCTGGGAGAACAGCCCAGGTGTCGCTGGTGAGTCCCAGTATTTAAATGAGCAATTAGGCTCATTTAAATATCCAGTGAGGGCGAAGTTCAGATTGCGCCGGGCGGAACGAGTCGGGTGACTTACAATTGGCCTGGTGTCCAGTGCGGAGCCTTATGTGTGGCTCGCAGTGATTCACCCATTGTGCCGGACTCCGCACCTGGCGCAAGGTGAATTGCGTCCACAGTTCCTAACCTTTTAAATTTAGGGAGCAGTTCAGTGACCCTGTTGTGCCCGGCGTGGAGGGTGGCATTGTCAGGGTGCCTGGGTGGCATTGCCAGGGCGTCAGGGGAACTACCCCGTTGCTGGATTCGCAATGCCAGGGGCCCGAACCCAGGCCTGGGGGGAGGGGCTTGCCAAGTAGAGGGGAGTGAAGGTGGGGGGGTTGCTGGGGGCCTCCACAATTTTTCTGGGGGGATGGGTGGGTCAAACAAGTATGGGGGGGGGGGGGTGACAAGAAAAGGGAGAGGGGCTACAGCTCACAGCTGCTGGAAAGAAATGGCACACCGATCTGCGAGGAGACTTTCCTGCTCGTTAGCAGGAAATTCCTCAAAGTGTGGCCTCGATGGCGATATCTTCCCCAAAGCCAAAACAAAGGGCAAAGTGCCGTTGAATAGAGGGATGTTTCCTGGCTTTTAGCCGCCGGAAACACCCTACTAAACGTATCATTCAGCGAACTTTAACTTCAGTCCGCTGAATCGCGCCCATAGTGTTTGCTTTTCATTTTAAAGTAGTTTCAAGTGGATTAAATCGTTTATACAATGGCTGATGGTCCTTTGGATAAATTCCAGTGTTTATACTGCTGGATTTAATGATGTCTTGAGTATGGACAGGTGCTCATGATTGGATCTGTGAGTTTAAAGTGGTTTCAAGTGGATTCAATTGTTTACACAGTGCTCAATGGTCTTTTAGATTCATTCCAGTGTGTGCACAAGTGAACTACATACGGGTGGGTGGGGTTGGTCATGCGGAGGAAAGGAGGGCTGTGGTTTGTTCTTAAGGTTTATTAAATTGACTTTGTATGCCACCCGTAGCTGGTTTGGACGCTACAGATGGAATTTAATGCCCTCTCTCGTGGTGTGTTTGGGAGCATTGAATCAGATGCCACACAGCTTGTTAATGGCCCACCTGCTACATGGCCAATGCAGCTCCTGGGTAGCCATTTAATGTCCATTAAGGGGGCGTCCTCATGCAAAAGCACTCAGTGGCAAATCAAAGCATCCCACATCTGGAAAAGGGACTTTTCAGGGCCACCGCCTGCCCTTTCTCACCCATCCCACCCCTCCATTGTGACCCTCCTCTTCCCGTAATGCACCAGTGGTTCTGGACCTTTGATGGGCAGCAGCCACCACCAATCCAGTCCAGTGACGCAACCAATCAACAAAAAGCTGCTGGCCTCTGATTGATCAGCGGCTCTAGATGGGCAGGACATTGTCCCACCCCCCACCAGGGATTCTTGACCCTGGGAAAGGTTCACCACTGCCCAGGTCAATGCCTGACCAGCACTCGAGTGTGCTGGGTCTTCCCGAGAGGAGGTAATGCAGGGCTCTCTCCAGCTCTCAAGGCAATGAGTGAGGGAGTTGCCAATTTGCCCTGATTGAACTTTGAGGAGTTTTGGAAAGGCTGGTCTTTGACTTGTTGCATTATTGATTAAATAATTCCAAACCAAAATACTAAAAACTTTGTGTCTGCAACTGGGGGTGTATTTTATATAACTGGAGATGTGGCTGCAGACCAGAAACAGGATATAATAACAATAATAACCTTTATTGTCACAAGTAAGCTTACATTAACAACGCGATGAAGTTACTGTGAAAAGCCCCTAGTCGCCACATTCCGGCGCCTGTTCGGGTACACTGAAGGAAAATTCAGAATGTCCAAATGACCTAACAAGCACGTCTTTCGGGGTTTTTGGGAGGAAACCAGAGCACCCGGAGGAACCCCACGCAGACACTGGGAGAACTGCAGATTCCGCACAGACGGTGACCAAAGCCAGGAATCGACCCTGGGACCTTGGAGCGGCAAAGCAACAGTGCTAACCACTGTTCTACCGTGCCGCCCATATTGAAGCACGGAAAAGACTGTGGAAAGGATCATCAACGATGTAACCAGAATCGATAATGCGCAGCCATCAGGGAAAGATTGAACAGTATGAGGCACCTTTCAAGGAAACCTGATAGAGGGTTGATATCTTTGCCAAGGTTGATACTCCAGATGAGCTTCCTTCAAACCTTATCTCCTGTGTCACTCTGCTCCTTCCTCCCTCATGTCCGCGTCTAACCTCCCCTTCAATGTGACCACAGCAGTTAATTTTGAGCAGTGATTGTGAATTTTGGTTTTTGATCACTTGTGTTCCCTGCAGAAAATTGTTTAGAAGCTGACGGTAACTAAACCAGATTACTGGCCAATTGCAAGTCAGCAACTGCTTGATTAGTTGGTCAGTCAGCAACAAGAAAGTAACCACTGCTTTGTCAATTTCAAGATCTAAACCACCGGACATTATGCGCCTTCTGTACTTTTCTATCAAATTGGGAAGCTTGTTTGTACCAACAACAGCTTGCATTTATATAGCACCTTTAACACTCCAAGGTGCATCACAGGAGTGCCTGCAGATAAAATTTAAGACTGAGTCAAGTAAAGAAATATTAAGACAGATGACTAAAAGCTTAGTCAAAAACGTAGATTTCATGAAGCATCTTAAAGCAGGACAGAGAGGTCGAGAACATAGAACATACAGTGCAGAAGGAGGCCATTAGGCCCATCGAGTCTGCACCAACCCACTTAAGCCCTCACTTCCACTCTATTCCCGTAACCCAATAACCCCTCCTAACCTATTTTGGACCCTAAGGGCAATTTATCACGGCCAATCCACCTAACCTGCACGTCTTTGGACTGTGGGAGGAAACCGGAGCACCCAGAGGAAACCCACGCAGACACGGGTAGAACATGCAGACTCTGCACAGACAGTGACCCAGCCGGGAATCGAGCCTGGGACCCTGGCACTGTGAAGCCACAGTGCTATCCACTTGTGCTACCGTGCTGCCCTGGAGCAGTAAGGAAGGAGTTCAAGAGCTTTGGATCCAGGCAGTTGAAGGCGTGGCCACCGACTGGGGAAGGGTGAAAAGAGCAGGACTGTGAGGTTACAGGGTGTAACAAGCAGATAGATTGGCCTTAGTTGGACAACTGTCAGAACTGCGGCAACTGAGATTGTATTTGGAATCCAGCTACTTACACATCAGTCAAAGATGGTAGGAAATTGATGCACATTGTGTTAAATGGATTGAAGCTGGATGGTGAGTACGAAACAAGGGCCGGGATTCTCCCCTACCCGGCGGGACGGGGGGTCCCGGTGTCCCGGAGTAGCAAGAACCACTCTGGCGTCGGGCCCCCCCAAAGGCGTGGAATTCTTTGCACCTTTAGGGGCTAGGCCCGCGCCGGAGTGGCTCCCGCTCCGCCGACTGGCGCCAACGGCCTTTGGCACCCCACCGACCGGTGTCGGGGCTGGCCGAAAGGCCTTCGGCGGTCGGCGTGAGTCCGCGCATGCGCCGGAGCGTCAGCAGCCGCTGACGTCACCATCGGCGCATGCGCAGTGGAGGGGGTCTCTTCCGCCTCCGCCATGGTGGAGGCCAAGGCGGCGGCGGAAGAAAAAGAGTGCCCCCACGGCACAGGCCCGCCCGCCGGTCGGTGGGCCCCAATCGCGGGCCAGGCCACCATGGGGGCACCCCCTGGGGTCTGATCGCCCGTGCCCCCCCCCCCAGGACCTCGGGGCCCGCTCGCGCTGCCTGCTCCTGCTGGCACCAGAGGTGGTTTAAACCACATCGGCGGGAGAGGCCTGACAGCGGCGGGACTTTGGCCCATCGTGGGCTGGAGAATTGCCGTGGGGGGCCCGCCGACCGGCCTGGCGTGATTCCCACCCCCGCCGATTCCTGGGTGGCGGAGAATTCCAGCCACGGTGGGGGCAGGATTTACGCCGGCCCCGGGCGATTCCCTGACCCTGCAGGGGGTCGGAGAATTCCGCCCAAGATCTAGATCTTTTCCTTGTGACTCATTAGGTTTATTCACAAGACACAGAATTATAGATCTCTGCCTCCTAACTCTGAACCCAGTGGCCCAGCTCACTCCCTTTGCATTATTTTTGAATATAACTAAAAAAAATCAGTAAATTAAACAAAAATGACAGGCATTGCAACGAAAATTAAAAGGTCAAAGGAAATGTAAGGCACGATCTAACCGAATGGGAACAGAGTTCCGTAACAAACGTGTTTAGCCGGGTGTTTTCCGGCACTTGCAGCGTTGAGAAACATCACGCTCTCTACCGGGACTCTGGTTCTATTCAGGGCCTCCGCGGGGAATGTCCCGCTTCCTGCACTTAGGAACTCCGCTCTCAACCTCTCAGCGTGAGCCCCAAACTCCCCCAAAGCACCAAGTCTCCTGTAAGGGGGCGATCAGAGTCCCCTCCCCTCCCGCACCCCACTACACCCACACCCAGGGCACCCCCGGACCCAATTTCTGATGCGAGAAAAATGCCAGTTTGCCAGTGTCAGCCTGGCACGTTGTCAGTGCCCCTGCCAGGCTGGCACTGCCACCTGGTCATCATGGCAGTACTAGGCTGGCACCCAGGTGGCACTGCCAGGGTGCCAAGGTGCCTGGATGGCACCAGTATTGCCAAGGCCTCACCACGTCCAGAGGGCAAGCACCATTTGGCCTCCGATCCCCAGGAGACTATTAGCGCCGTTCTGTCTGATCACCGTTTGTGGAGACCAGCACTGAACGGCGCTTACCCAAGGTCTTCAAGGTGAAGGAGTTAGATCCCAATGCCTCGGGTAGATCATGGGAGTGTACATTAGAGTGTGACTAGCTATCTCACATCTCACGGTAGCATTGTGGATAGCACAATCGCTTCACAGCTCCAGGGTCCCAGGTTCGATTCCGGCTTGGGTCACTGCCTGTGTGGAGTCTGCACATCCTCCCCGTGTGTGCGTGGGTTTCCTCCGGGTGCTCCGGTTTCCTCCCACAGTCCAAAGATGTGCAGGTTAGGTGGATTGGCCATGATAAATTGCCCTTAGTGTCCAAAATTGCCCTTAGTGTTGGGTGGGGTTACTGGGTTATGGGGATAGGGTGGAGGTGTTGACCTTGGGTAGGGTGCTCTTTCCAAGAGCCGGTGCAGACTCGATGGGCCGAATGGCCTCCTTCTGCACTGTAAATTCTATGATAATTCTATGATAATATGCAGATTTGTGAAATGGTGATCCTGCCCATAATGAGCGGGTTTCAGATTGCGTTAGACCTCGTGAGGCGTGGTGAGCCGGGTAGATCCCGGAAGATACCGGATCTCCCGGCATCTACCAGCTGCGCCCCGCTGACTTTCATAGAAACACAGCCAGTCGATCATGATTGTAATTAATCAAATTAAAATATAGTTCCTGGGGTGATGATGCACCCCAGCCCCTGTGGAGCCCAATTCTGTAGTGCTGGCTCTCCAAGGTCACCCTGTCTTGTATGTAACTCCGGTAGGAGGGAAGACGGGCAGGTTAGATGACCACCCCCCAACACGCTCTCTGGGCCTGTTAATGGCCACCGTGGCCATGCCCAGCAGTAAGCTTACAAGGAGGCCTTCCTTCCTTCCCGAACCCTCTCCATGACTGTTTATATGTGCTCTGAGTCCTTAATTGAGCAATGTCTATAACCTATGTAATTTTGACAATATAACCAACCAACCATTAACACAATGGAAATAATGTAATTTGGAGCACAAACAATTAAAAGAGGACCTAGAATTATTGATAGACACCTTTCACAGTCATCACCCTCCCTATCCCTGTACCTTCTCCGGCTCTGAGATCCTTTGAGATTTCTGCTTTCCTCCAAACCTCGCTTCTTACACATCGAGATCTTTTTAAAAAACTTTTTGCTTCTTTCACCTCCCTCCAAAGTTTTCTGAGTCAGAGATTAACGAAATGTCCACGGAACATTAGGAATTGTCCAAAGCCGTTTGGCCCATTGGCCTGTTCTGCCACTTAATTAGATCATGGCTTAATTTGCCTATTGTTGTTTTACATCTCTTGATACTTCCTCCACCCAACAAAAATTTATTACAATTAGTTTTCAAATTTTCAATTGATCCTATCATTCACAGCCTTTTGGGGTGACAGTTCCGGATTTCCACTGCACTGCCGGTGCTGGTGGGGGGTGTTCCAACTGAACCTTTGTTCACTGGGGCGGTCTTTAGCAATGGCACCTTGATCTTCGGAAAACTATATAGCTGTCGGGGTGGGGGTCTCAGTCAGAGCCCGCCTCGCCAGTGTGATGTCATGGGACCTGGCACTTGCTGGTGGTGCCGGCGGTGTCAATGTCGCTTTACCCACCCGCTATCAGTCTTTTCTGAATTTAGAGACAATTCCGCCCATGGATGAGTTAAGTGGGTGGATGTAGTGAAGTGTGAGGTTATTCATTTTGGTGGTAAAAATTAAAAAAGCATCCTTTTCAAAAAGACGTGAAACTTGTAAATGTTGATACTGAGAGTGGCTTGGGTATACTCACACAAGGAACAGAGAAATTTAGCATGCAGTTATAACAAGTGGTTAGGAAAGTAAATAGCGTCTTGGCCTTTATTGCAAGGGAATTGGAGAACAAGATTAGGGAAGCCTTGCTAAAATTTTGCAGGGAAAAGTATTGTGCTCAGTTTTGGTCTCCAGATTTAAGGAAGGATATAGTTCCTCAAAGTCCTAATGTACTGTGATTTCACCACCCCCTGTACTACACCAGAGAAATTTCATTAGCACTGCCTCCACCGCGTCCTCCAGATTCGATGGGAGATCCGTCGAACAAATGCAAATGTATTTCTTGAAGCCAACTCCACTGTTCCCAAATTGCTGAAAACCATCTCCCCCACAAAGTTCTGTTTTCTCAGTTCTCAAATGGCCAGTGGTTCCAGAGGAGGACAAAGAATAAACGTCAAAGGCAATCTGAACCTGGCCGTGAAGCACGGCAGAATTGACGTGAATGACTGGAAGGAGCGTGCCACCAATCAGTCAAAATGGCGACAATTTGCCCTTCAAACTGAATCACACCTTGAGTCACAACATCTTAATGATGAGGCAGAGAAGGAAAGAAAAGGGAGAAAGTCCTACACTCCAACTACCCAATGGGATGCCCACCCAACCTGCCCAAGATCTGTGGGCCGAGAACCAGCCTGTTCAGTTACACAAAGACTTAATAATAAAGAACAAAGAACAATACAGCACAGGAACAGGCACTTCGACCCTCTAAGCCTGTACCGGTCATGATACCAACCTTTACCAAAACCCTCAGCACTTCCTTATGCTATTTCCCTCTATACCCATCCTATCCATGTGTTTGTCAAGATGCCTTTTGAACGCCGTTAATGTATCTGCTTCCACAACCTCCCCATGCAACGCGTCCAGGCACTCACCACTCTCTGTGTAAAAAACATGCCTTGCACATCTCCTCTAAACTTTGCCCCATGGACCTTAAACCTATGCCCCCTGGTGACTGATCCCTTCACCCTTGAAAAGAGTGCCTGCCCATCCACTCTATCCATGCCCCTCATAATCGTGTAGACCTCTATCAGGTCACCCTTCAACCTCTGTCTTTCTAATGAAAACAGTCCGAGTCTATTCAGCCTTTCCACATAGCTAACAACCTCCAAACCAGGCAACATCCTGGTAAACCTTCTGTGCACCCTCTCCAAAGCCTTCACATCCTTCTGGTAGTGTGGCGGCCAGAACTGTGCGTAATATTCCAAGTGCAGCCTTACCAAGGTTCTATACAGCTGTTGCATGATAATAATAATAATAATCTTTATTGTCACAAGTAGGCTTACACTAACATTGCAATGATGTTACTGTTAAAAGCCCCTAGTCGCCACATTACAGCGCCTGTTCGGTACATGGAGGGAGAATTCAGAATGTCCAAATTACCTAGCCTTTTGGGACTTGTGGGAGGAAGCCGGAGCACCCGGAGGAAACCCACGCAGACACGAGGAGAACATGTAGACTCTGCACAACTCGTGATCCTAAGTAGACGGTCATCTTCGAATCGTGGGGCAACCGATGATGATGATAACTTGTATTGGAGATAGTATAGCGAAGCTTCACTAGATTGGCCTCTGGGCTGGTTTAGCTCACTGAGCTAAATCGCTGGCTTTTAAAGCAGACCAAGCTGGCAAGCAGCACGGTTCAATTCCCGTACCAGCCTCCCCGGACAGGCGCCGGAATGTGGCGACTAGGGGCTTTTCACAGTAACTTCATTGAAGCCTACTCGTGACAATAAGTGATTTTCATTTCATTTTCATTTCATGAGAGGGCCATCCTATGATGAGATGCTGAGTTAATTGTGCCTATATTCTCTGGAGTTTAGAAGAATGAGAGATGATCAAACCAAAAAATATAAGATTCTGAAAGACTTGACAGGGTGTATACTGAGAAGTAGGTTCCCTTAGCTGGTGAATCTAGAACATGGGGACAAGGAGGCAATGGATAAAGGGGTAGTTGATGAGAAAGTGGAGTTGAGTTTGAGAATGAGCCATGATCGTACTGAATGGCAGGGCCAATTGGATGTCTCCTGCTTCTGTTTCATTTCATCTTATTATGTTCTTATGGCTGATCAAGCATCCTAACTCTATCCACCTGCCTTAGCTTCACAGTATATCCTTGTAGAGCATAAACATATCACTGAAATGTGATCTTGAATAGGTGTGCTGGAGTCTGGTGAGTAAAGTGAGTTGGAAAAGATGTGCCCACTTTCATTTTCTAACTTTTTCACCCTTTATGAATTGGTTCTTGCTCTCCCACGGGGGTTAGAAGCTAGCCTAAAGAGTGGTTCCGGTCCATTATATTCCTAAGGTTTAAAATAGTACAGGAATGTGTGGTAAGATTAAGAAAATATATGAAAGAAAATAAATAATTCAACAAAATAATTAAAGCACGTAAGGATGGGTGGACAGGTGATGTGCCAAAGCTGCGGAGTGTGAGAGCTCCTGGATAACGTCTGCAGTAATTGTTTGTGGCTTGAGTCATTGAGCTGGAGCCTGAGCTGCGGACAGTGCGACACATCAGGGAGTGCGAGGGTTACCCGGATGCTTTGTACCTGGAGGCAGTCACACCCCTTAGGATCGGGTCTTCTGGTTTGGAAAGTAGTCAGGGACAGGAGGGTGTGACTACAGCTCAGGGAGGTATGCGAGTTGCTGTTCCCGCGCAGCGCAACCGGAGGATCACGTCCCATGAATCACAAAGGCTAGTATACGGGCACAGCAAGTAATTAGGAAAGCTAATAGAATGCCATTGTTTATTACAAGGAGGGTTGAATATAAAAGTGGAGAAATTATGTTTCAGTTATACAGAATACTGGTGAGGCCACATCTGGAATATTGTGTAGAGTATTGATCTCCTTGTTTAAGGAAGGATGTAAATGCTTCAGAAGCAATTCAGAGAAGGTTCACAAGACTAACACCGGGAATGGGTGGGTTGTCTTATGAGGAAAGGTTGGACAGGCTAAGTTTGCAGTCACTGGAGTTTGAAGAGTGAGAGGCGACTTGAACTAAAGGTGTAACAGGGAACTTGGCAGGGTGGATGTGGAAAGGACGTTTTCTCTTGTGGGTGAATCTAGAACCAGGGGGCCACTGCTTAAAAATTAGGCGGTAACCATTTAAAACAGAAATGAGGAGAAATTCCTTCTCTCGGTAGGTCGTGAGTCTCTGGAACTCTCTTCGTCAGAAGGCGACGTTATCGGAGGGGGGAAGGTGGGATGTTATAACAGATCAGCCATGATCTAAGTGAATGGCGGAGCAGGTTCGAGGGGCTGAATGGCCTACTCCTTCTCCTAGTTCGTATGTTCGCGTGCCTGAATCTCCGATTTAAAACCATTAATTGAGCTAGCTTCTATTCCTTTTTTTGGGATGAATGTTTCACACTTCTGCCAATCTTTGACGTGTTTTACAATTTTTCCCCAGAGTTGTCTGGTTCTGATTTGAACACAATGCCCCTTTGCATTACACACCCCATGCCAGCAGAAAAGCTTCCCCACCCTCTATCTACCCTATCAATTCCTGTCCAAAATCCTTAAAAAGCGCAATCAATATTACCCCCTAAAACCTCAATATTCCAGGCAATACAATCTCTCCCGATAATTGAACTTTTCGAGCCCTGGTGACGTTCTGGAGAGTCTGTATCCCTTCACAGGACAGGGGAAGGAGATTCAATTGTAATTTTTAAGAGGTGGATTAGATAAATGCAAAATTTGCAGGAGCATGAGGAAAGAACAGGGAGTGGGGTTAAATGGTTAGCTCTTTCAAAGAGCTAGCAGATGCACAATAGGCCGAATAGTCTCATACGTTTTTTGATCTCGGGCTATACAGTACTACAAAATTTTATGCACACATATATAGACATAAAACTGCAAGGGATATGTTCATGAGACTGGCTTCTCGGCATTCTTAGCCAGATTACATGATTCATCTAGTTTGGCTGTTAGGTTCCTGTCCATGGCCTAGATGTCCATTTTGAACCGTCCTCCTGTGAGCAGTTACACACCGTAAGAGTACAAAAATAATCCAGGACCTTATCTTCAAAAGTACCTTCAAACCCATTAATGTTTTAGACCTTACGCTCGTCATGTGAACACTTCAGAGAAAGAAAATTATATTTCGACAAAAGTCCCAATTAAAACGGGTTGACCTAACTTTGATCACAATTTCGCGAAGTTTTACTTTATAGGGAAGGATTGCTCTGAAGGTTAAATTCAAAGGTTGAGTTTTCAGGCCTAGTTTGAGCGGAAACCCCTAAAAGTCGGCAATAATTCACACACAAGAACTAGGAGTTGCCCATTAGGCCCCTCGAGCCTGCTCCGCCCGTCAATAAGATCTTGGCTGATCTGGTTGTGGTCTCAACTCAAATTTCCTGCCTGCCCCCCCATAACCCCTGACCCCCTTGTCCATCAGAAATCTGTATAACTCTCCCTTGTATATATTGAACGACCCATCCTCTACGGCTGTCTGTGGATGCAAATTCCACAGACTAACAGCCCTCTAAGAGGACAGAGTTCTCATATCTCAGTCTGAAATGGAAGACCCTTAATTTTTAAAACGTCCCCCCAGTTTCTAGACTCCCCCCCCCCCCCCCCCCCCGCCCAATGGGAAACATCTTCTCAGTTTCCACCCTGTCAATGAACCTCAGGATCTCGCATGTTTCAATAAGATCACCTCTCATTCTTTGAAAGTCCAGTGGGCCCAAATTGGTCAACCTTTCCACATAACCGCTTTATCCTGGCAATTAGTTGAGTGAACTTTCTGAGAACTTTCTCTTGCAGTTATATCATTTCTTAAGTAAGGAGACCAAAACTATACACAGTACTTCAGATGCACTCTCACTAAGGCCTGGCACATGCTCACAAAGACCCTGTAAATACTGACACACTTCGAGACGCACAACGATTATTAACACTCTGAGGGACCTCTCCAATTATTGAGAATCCCTCAGAACACTCAGTTCCGCATCCCCTATAAAAACTGACGCAATCGACTGGACCGCCCGATCCAAACATCTACAAGACAAATCGCTAAATGGGATTGACTCCACAAAGGGCCAGCAATGAAATCAATGGGCTCAATGACGTCCTTCTGTGCCTGAGTGACTCCATAACTCGCAGTTAGACGTCTTACAACACAGGGTTAAAGTCCAACAGGTTTATTTGGAATCACGAGCTTTCGGAGCGTAGCTCCTTTATCGGGTGTTGTAAGACGTTTTACTCTGCCCACCCCAGTCCAACGCCGACATCTCCACATCATGGCTTCCATGACTGGCTACAGGCAAACCTTTCTTACGTTCTTTTATTAATGGCAGTGAAAGTTATTCTTCTGTCAGAAATTCAGAAATGAGAAGGGAGCGATATCCTGTTGGTTTAAGGTTCAGGAGGTTCCCCAAGTTCAGATCTCTCACTGGAGGTGAAGCATCATCTCCTGGGCCCAACCTGTTCAGCCCATTGACTTGTAGTCAGATTGGCACCTGCTGCATGTCTCTGTTCAGGCTGTTGCTCTGGTTCAAACCCCTTTGCACAGTAAACGCATCAATAGACTTACCACATATTCCCCTGAAATGCTCTCCCCTTTGCTGCACTTCTTGCTCTGTACTTGTCTCAGGAATCTCACCAGGATGGTTCCCTGATCCATGCTGAGAGTTGGAAAGTTGCTGCCAGATCTGTCCAGCCACCACAGGACATGACAAAGGCTGAGCTCTCAACTGGCCAGAAGGGCAGGACTCTGCGTTGCATGTCTGTGGTTTTAACAAAAGCAAGGGGGAAATAATCAGTCACTGTTACTGTGGTCAGAGAGGGGAACAGAGATAGGCTCTCCATGGGTCCTAGTGCCGCCTGTTTCCGATCTGCACTGGTGATTGAAATAAATTGAGAGAAAAAAGTTTGGCAAGCACATTTTGTAATAGTTTAAACACCTCTAAATGTAACTATCTCCCTGCACTCTGATCCTGTTTCACTGAAAGACCATGCCTGGTCTTTACTAAGGAAAAAATAATCTTCATTGTCACAAGTGGGCTTACAATTAACACTGCAATGAAGTTGCTGTGAAAAGCCCCTAGTCGCCACATTCTGGCGCCTGTTCGGGTGCACTGTGGGAGAACTTAGAACGTCCAAATGACCTAACAGCACGTCTTTCGGAACTTGCGGGAGGAAACCGGAGCACCCGGAGGAAACCTACGCAGACACAGGAAGAACGTGCAGATTCCGCATAGACAGTGACCCAAGCCAGGAATCGAACACGGGACCCTTGAGCTGTGAAGCAGCTGTGCTAACCACTGTGCTACCGTGCCACGTACATGGGGGTGAAATTCAAATTTGGCACGGGTGTGAAATAGGTGGTGGCCAGTTGTCCACCCATTGCAACCCTGCCCTTTGCCACCTTCTCGACAACTGAGTGGCTTGCTAGGCCATTTCAGAGGGCATTTAAGAGTCAATCACATTGCTCTGGGTCTGGAGTCACATGTAGGCCAGATTTCCTCCTCCCCCCCCACCTCCCCAAAGGAAGTTTCATTGTCACCATTACCAAGAGCAGGGGCGGGACTTACCCTGGGATGTGCCCTGTGTTTCGCGGTGACAGCAGATGGCTCATCATTGGCTAGAGGTGGGATCGTCTGCTTCTGCCGTTGCCAATGGGGCTTCCCATTGAATACACCCCTTGCCTTCGTGAAACCCTCAGCAGGGGTGCACCGGCAGCAGGAGCAGTAGGTCCCGCCGTGTGAACGGCTGGAAAGTTCTGGAACAGCCTTTTATTCTAGATTTTACTTAATTGGATTTAAATTCCCCATCCGTTACGGGCAGAAGTCGCCGTTGGGGCCTCCAGGTTCCCAGTCCAGCTACACAACTACTCTGCTACCTTGTCAATTGTTTGAGCTCCTCAATGTGACCCTGATCTCTGAGGTTCTCTGAACAGTACCTGGGTCACGAGCTGCTCACAGTTCTTGTGTGATGTTGTTGAGCAGTTGATGTCTAAACATTCATTGCTAATTGAGAGGTGCAGACTATTGGGGGAGGTAATGAGATGTAACACAACTTGCTGCTTACATCCTTTCCGACCTATTAATCAACATGTTTTGAATGCTTTATAACTTAAATTAGTTATTAACTGCGCAATATGAAATGAAATGAAATGAAAATCGCTTATTGTCACGAGTAGACTTCAATGAAGTTACTGTGAAAAGCCTCTAGTCGCCACATTCCGGCGCCTGTCCGGGGAGGCTGTTACGGGAATCGAACAGTGCTGCTGGCCTGCTTGGTCTGCTTTCAAAGCCAGCGATTTAGCCCAGTGTGCTAAACAGCTAAATAGGGGATGTTCTTACACATCTATGCATTGGTGCACTGATCACAGCAGAAATGAACACAGGAAGGGGAGCAGGCCATCCAGCCCCTCGAGTTTGTTCTGTATTGCTTGATCTTATAGATTTCAGAGGCAGCGTAAGCAGATTTTTAAACTAATTTGTCCTTGCTCATTTGGGATGAAGTACATTTTTCTAATTTTTGTGCTCATATCTCATGGACAGGTGTGGTTCAAGAAACTCGCCACTACTTTCTCAGGGGTAGTAAGGGATAGTCAACAAATCCTGGCCAATCACATGAAAAAAAAAAAAAAATATTGTCATCTTGAGTCAGTAGATAGCCGGCTCTCGTTGGAGTCAGGAGGTGGCGGTGCCAGGGGCCCACTCCAGGACTCGAACCCATCATCGACACTGGCATCACGTCCTAATACCATTGCCGGAAGACTACCTCTCAGGTGAAAAGTTAAACCGAGGCCTAGTCTGTCTGTTCAGGTGGATGCGAAAGAAACTCAGGACACCAGAGAGAGAACAGGAGAATTATTTCTGGTCAATATTTATCATTCGTCCAAAACAGATTGGCTGGGCATTCATTTCACAGTTGTTTGCTGTGCTACAATTGACAGGGTTTTGGGGGCTGTCTTGACATCACGAGAGCAGCGATATCGACGCGAGTCTTCTTCATTTTGCAATTTCTCTCTGAGGGATGTCACCCTAATTTCCGAGGGATTCCATGAATCGTTCTTAAAGTAGGTCACAGCGAACCCTTTCGTTTACATTTGAGCCTTTTTTGCGGGAAATTGCGCAGGTTAGCAAGAGGCACCGGAATAGGTAATCATAGAAAATTTGCCACATATGATTATTTACAGATGCACACACTGGCAGTATCCCCCCTCCCCCCCCCCCCCCCTCCCGCCCCTCCCCCCTCAGCCAACATGGGCAAAAACAGTTAATCTGGTCATTCATTAATGTTGTGTTTGTGGCATCTTATTTCTGTGGTTGACACGTATGCCTTTGCAACCAGACTGGAGAGATCTATTGTCATAATATACATCCAGGTATATGATGGAGTGCAGACAGGCAGTGATTGACACACAGGATGACCAGTGAACACACAGAACACATCAGCCAATCACCAGACAGGACACGACCACTATAAAGCCAGAGGGCACCAGTTTTCCCGCTCTCTCGGGATCCAGCCTCTGAGACAGTCAGAGCTCGTGAGCGGCAGCTAGTACAAACACCATGTGGTAGTCAGTTAGTCTGGTCAGGCTAGCTTCAGGTCTACAGTCAAGTCAGCATAGTGTCAACCCACAGTTAAGCATGTAATATAGTTTAGATGTTAAATAAAATCGTGTTGCATCTCATCAAGTGTTGGAAGCCTGTCTCTCTCTACACTGCAGTCCACATAGACCCAGCTTACCCAACACATCATGGTACCAGGAGTGGGGTGTTGAGAATTGACGGACTCACCTTGAGATAATCTGCCTTAAGCAGCGATCAGCCATCCGGTAGCATGGACAGTGTCCGCCCTCCTCCGCAGTTCTGCATCGCCGGCAACCTCGGTGCAAACTGGAAGATTTTCAAACAGAAGTTCCAGCTCTATCTTGAAGCCACCGACCTCGAGGCAGCATCAGATGCCAGAAAGATCGCACTATTCCTTTCTACAGCCGGTGACCAGGCTATCCACACTACAACTCCCTGACATTCGCTGAAGGCAAAGATAAGACGAAGTTTAAAACAGTCCTCCTGAAGTTCGACAGCTACTGCGACATTGAGGTGAATGGGAGCTTTGAACGGTACGTTTTCCAGCAGAGGCTTCAGGGTAAGGATGAACCTTTTCAGTCCTTTTTAACCCATCTCCGCATCCTCGCGCAGTCAAGCAACTATGACTCGACAACTGATTCCATGATCCGGGATCAGATCGTTTTCGGGGTCCACTCCGATTCCCTTCGCCAGCAGCTCCTGAAAGTCAAGCAGCTCATCCTTAGCATCGCCATCGAAACATGCGTTCTCCATGAGCACGCTAACAACTGGTACTCCCATCAGGACGGCAGAATGGCAATGCTGGGCCCCCACGAGGCAGAACGGGTGCAGGCCATCAAGCAAATGCAAGGGCTGAGTCTTGATGAGAGTGGCCATTTTGCGCGCTTTTCCTGGGCTCCAGTGCATACGCGCCATGACCGAGGGGACTGCGTGACCGACGACCAGCCTGCGCAGGTGCACACGTCTTTCGACTGCACTGCGGCCATGACAGACTCCGACCCCGAAAGCCTACCACATCCTGTGTTCGGAGGTATGGGCACACTCCCATACCGATACAAAATCCTACTGAAGCCAAACGCCACTCCTGTGGTTCACGCACCGCGGCGGGTGCCGGCACCCCTCAAGGACCGCCTCAAGCAGCAGCTGAAAGACCTCCAGGACCAGGGCGTCATATCAAAGGTCACGGAACCCACGGACTGGGTTAGCTCCGTGGTTTGCGTCAAAAAGCCGTCAGGGGAGCTTCGAATCTGTATCGACCCCAAAGATTTAAACCGCAACATCATGAGGGCACATTACCCAATACCTAAACGAGAAGAGTTAACCAGCGAGATGGCTCATGCCAAATTCTTCACGAAGCTGGACGCCTCCAAGGGGTTCTGGCAAATACAGCTGGACGCATCCAGTTGCAAGCTGTGCACTTTCAATACCCCGTTTGGTCGCTACTGCTACAACCGAATGCCCTTTGGCATCATCTCTGCCTCAGAGGTATTCCACCATATAATGGAACAAATGATGAAGGGCATCGAGGGGGTGTGAGTGTACGTCGACGATGTCATAATCTGGTCCACAACTCCTCAAGGACACATTGATTGCCTCAAGCGGGTGTTCCACAGGATCCACGAGCATGGCCTCCGACTCAACAGAGCCAAATGCTCATTCGGTCAATCAGAAATCAAATTCCTTGGCGACCACATTTCGCAGCAAGGCGTGCAGCCGGATGCTGACAAGGTTTCAGCAATCAACGGCGTGAAGAGCCCGGAGGACAAGAAGGCGGTCCTCCGCTTTCTAGGGATGGTCAACTTCTTTGGGAAGTTCATTCCCAACATGGCGTCACACACCACAGCCCTCTGCCATCTCATTAGAAAAACGACGATTTCCAGTGGCTATCAGCTCATGAGAAAGAGTGGCGTGAGCTGAGGGCGAAACTCACCAAGGCCCCGGTGCTGGCGTTTTTCGACCCCGCCAAGGAAACAAAAATATCCACTGATGCGAGCCAGGATGGTATTGGGGCGGTGCTCCTCCAACGGGCTGACCCTTCCTCCTGGGCCCCAGTTGCATATGCCATTAGAGCCATGACGCCCACTGAGCAACGATACGCTCAGATTGAGAAGGAATGCCTGGGCCTCCTTACAGGGATCGACAAGTTCCACGATTATGTATATGGCCTCCCCAAATTCACGGTTGAGATGGACCACAGACCATTGGTTCACATCATCCAAAAAGACCTCAATGACATGACTCCACGGTTACAACGCATCCTTCTCAAGCTACGCCGCTATGATTTTGACCTGGTGTACACCCCGGGCAAAGAGCTCATTGTTGCCGATGCACTCTCCAGATCTATCACCACACCGTGTGAGCAGACTGACATTGTCTGTCAAATAGACACGCAGGTGCAATTCTGTGCCTCCAACTTTCCGGCCTCTGATGAGAGGGTCATTCAAATTTGTGAGGAGATGGCCAGGGATCCTCTGCTCCAGCGGGTGATGCAGCACCTCACGAATGGTTGGCAGAAGGGGCAGTGCCCCGGTTTTACGATGTCAAGGACGATCTGACGGTGGTAGACGGCATCCTCATGAAGCTTGACAGAATTGTGATCCCACAGAGCATGCGAGATTCGGTTCTCGGCCAAATCCACGAGGGTCACCTGGGGGTCGAGAAATGTCATCGTCGAGCTTGAGAGATAATCGGTCCTCAATTGCCCGACGTGTCAAAGATTCCAGCCGGCCCAGCCTAAAGAAACTCTACAGCAGCGTGAGATGGTGACCTCCCCATGGTCCAAAGTCGGTGTTGACCTGTTCCATGCCAAGGGGCGTGACTATGTCCTCCTAGTGGACTATGTTTCCAATTACCCCAAAGTGGTCAGACTGTCTGACCCCATGTTGGCAGCGGTGATCAAGGCAAGCAAGGAAACTTTTGCCCGACATGGGATCCCACTCACGGTGATGAGTGACAACGGCTCCTGCTTTTTCAGCCAGGAGTGGTCAGATTTTGCCCGGCTGTACAACTTTCGGCACTACCCCCAGCCGAATGGGAAGGCCGAAAAAGGGGTCCACATTGTAAAAAGATTATTGTGTAAGGCTGCTGACTCGGGCTCCGATTTCAACCTGGCGCTGTTGGCATATAGAGCGACCCCTCTGTCCACTGGGCTGTCCCCAGCGCAGCTCCTTATGAACCGCACACTGCGAACGATGGTTCCAGCTAGCCACATTCCGGACCTTGACAACTTCCCGGTCATACAGAGGATGCAGCAGTCTCGGGCCCAATGCAAATCGGCATACGACGCCCATGCCCACAAATCTCCCCGAGCTGGTCCCTGCTGATCAAGTTCGTGTTCAGCTGCCTGACGGTGGCTGGTCCGCCACAGCTGTGGTGGTCAAGCAAGTGGCCCCGAGATCGTTCCTCCTTCGCATGCCTGATGGCTCTTTTCTCCGGCGCAACAGGCGGGCACTGCGCAGACTTCCACGCCCGCCACCCGACCGTGACGTCCCGCCTCGCACACTGCTTCCTCCGGACACGCCCTACCACAAGGCCACCGATCTACCAGACATTCTACCGACGTCCGCGACCACCGCATTGGAGGCAGTCCCGCCCGTCCAGGTGCAAGCGGCCCCTGACCCACCCTTGAGGCGGTCAACCAGAATTCGTCGCCCGCCACAGAGGCTGAATTTATAGACTGAATGTTGCATTACCTTGTTATCTCATCGTTTTGGCATCTGTACATGCCGTTTTATTCTCATGCGTTATCTGCTCTCTATCTGCACTAGACACCTTTCCATGTATATAAGTTAGCATGTTCTGTATATAGTCAAGTACCTGTACACATCTTCATGTACGCACACCTCATTATTTATTACCTGAACACATATTGTTTTTAAAAGGGGGGGAAGATGTCATGATATACATCCATGTATATGATGGAGTGCAGACAGGCAGTGATTGATGCACAGGATGACCAGTAAGCACACAACACAGTGCAGCCAATCACCAGACAGGACACAACCACTATAAGGCCAGAGGGCACCAGTTTTCCCGCTCTCTCGGGATCCAGCCTCTGAGACAGTCCGAGCTCGTGAGCAGCAGCTAGCCTCAGGTCTCCAGTCAAGTCAGCATAGTGTCAACCCACAGTTAAGCATGTAATATCTTTTAGATGTTAAATAAAATCGTGTTGCATCTCATCCAGTGTTGGAAGCCTGTCTCTCGCTACACTGCATCAAACGCAGTCCACATAGACCCAGCCTGCCCAACACATCACCTATCAGGAAAAATTGAACGTACAGAGGCTCTTTTCTCTCAGAAAGAGAGGCTGAGAGGTGACCCGATGGAAGTCCTTAAAGTTATAATGGGGTTGGATCAGATCAATGTTTTCACTTGTGTGGGAGTTAAAAACTAGAGGCCATAAATATAAAAGTATCACCAACAAATCCAATAGGGAATTCAGAGAAATGTACGAATGTGGAACTCGCTGCCATAGGGATCAGTTATGGTGAATAGATGAAAATAAATAAATGAATATAAATGAAAAGATGCATTTAAGGCAAGTTGGACAAATAGATGGAGGAGAAAGGAACATAAGGGTCTGTTGATGCTGTGTGAGATGGAGAAATTGGAGGAGACCCTTTCGAACATAAACCCCAGTATCGGCCTGTTGGCCTGATTTCTGTGCTGAATCCTAAGCTGTATAACACCACCATCTGGTGGCCGAGAAATCACATTGCACTGGATTCTGCAGGAGAAATAATGGTGATGTGAACAGCGCTCTCGCCAATATTAATGTGGAAATCAGACAATAATTTGCATGCGTCGGTAAATGTGGGAATCAGGAAGTTGCTGCCTGAGATGCCCTGTTCCTCTAGAAGCTACATGCTAACATAGCTTGCTGAGAAACTCACCATTGGAATGACATGGCTGTACTTAGTAATCTGCACTAAACTCACCAGAAAAGTTCATGCCTGTCTACATAAGTAGCCGTTCACTGACATGGTGCACTGCAATCTACAGCAAAACATCTAAGAAAGTTGTGGAGGTGACACACTGACAGTTGGTTTTAAAGGAATACTTTTATAAAAACAGTCAACACAAAAAGGGCTAATAGAAATATTGCTTAACTTTCCTGAAAAATCTAAATTTCACAGTATAAATAACGAGGAAAGTACACCAATGTTAGTCAATTATAAAATACACACACTCACACACACACTTACACACATAGACACACACACACTTATACACACTTACACACATACAGTCACACACACATTCACACAAACACTCAATCACACACACAGACACACACACACTTACACACAGTCACACAGAAACACACACACACACTTACATACACACTCACACATACTCACACAATCACACACAGACGCTCACACACACACGCTCACACAATCTCACACACATACTTACACACACACTTACACACATAGGCAGTGGCGGACTGGGTCTAAAATTATTGGTTGCCAGGAGACAAAGGGGGCCCACCCACAACTACAATGCTATCATTTAATTTTCATAACGAATAAATAAAATTTTCAAAAAATACATATGGAAAAAAGGATACAATTAAAATTTTTGTGGAAAAAAATGTGTATTTCTTACTAATTACAGTGTACATGTACTGTACATATTACAGGCAGTAGATACCAAATGTAAATACAGAATGTTATAATTGAATTTTTTATTTTTATTTTTTAATTTTAAGTAATTGGTTGATATTTTTAAATAGTTTACTGCACAATTTACACATTAACAGATAGTTCAAAAGCACAATAGAGCATTGCATGCAGTCCACTATATTAAGAGCAATCATTTGTGTTCGCTAGATGATTGTGCGAATCTGCCAATAATTGCTTCTGCATCCAATTCATCTAACAATTCCTTTTCAATGGATAGCAACATGTATGATTCCAAATTCTCCTCAGACAGCGAATTTCTTAACCTTGTCTTTATGATCTTTAGCTTTGAAAATGTCCTCTCACATTGGACTTGAGTAACTGATAGTGTGCAGATGACTTTATAAAGTTCATAAAGGTTATCATATGCCTTGTCATGAAGTCTGTTGGATGCCAGAATTTTTAGTACACATGATGGGCAAGTGCTGCAAATTTACAATTGTTGCAACTGGAATTCATATTCTCACCATCATTAAGCAATAGCTTTAATACATCAAAGTTTGAAGCAAAAGAAAACAATTCCAATATTACTTGATCTTTGCTGATTTGTGGAAACAGCTTAATAATACCTTCCAATGCTTTATCTTCAAGGCCCTTCTCTGCAATAGTTTTAAACTTTGCTGGGTCCAAGCAGGACAAATCTTTATACAACTGTTTGTGTTGTACAAAGCGTGATTCTAGTGACTGGACAATGCGATCCATTATTAGGTTAAACACATTTACTCGAAAACCAGCTAGAGAATCTGAGGAATTTCTTTCATCATCGATAAGCTCATCTGCCATTCTTTTCTTCTTCCTCTGCCTCTTAACTGGCAATGCTGTTTCCAACGCATCAATTTCCAATGTTTGATTTTCATCCATATTCATCGGTGAAATCCTGTCATTACATTTATTTACAAATTCCAAAGCCTCGCTGTGAACGTTATCAAATGTTCTTGTCTGTTCCTTCAACTTTGTTGTAGCTAAATCTACCAAACTCCATGCAGTAAACATATCTAAACCATTTGTCTGTAGATAACTTGATAACGGGGTTGTAGTTTCAAATATATACAAGTAAGTAAATGCTGTCAATATAGAACATAGAACATAGAACAGTACAGCACAGAACAGGCCCTTCGGCCCTCGATGTTGTGCCGAGCAATGATCACCCTACTTAAACCCACGTAACCCGTATACCCGTAACCCAACAATCCCCCCATTAACCTTACACTATGGGCAATTTAGCATAGCCAATCCACCTAACCCGCACATCTTTGGACTGTGGGAGGAAACCGGAGCACCCGGAGGAAACCCACGCACACACGGGGAGGACGTGCAGACTCCACACAGACAGTGACCCAGCCGGGAAACTCAAACTTTAGAAGACTTTGAAGTAAAACATTTGCTTGAGAAACTTCATGACTAATTCTTTCTTATATCATATTCTTCATAATTTTGATTAACATGTTTATAGTTGTTTTACTCAGGTATGTAACAAGTCCACCACGGCCTTTACTTTGAGCCTTTCCTTGTTGCTCTAATCGTTTGATTCTTTGTTTAGATTTGTTTTGCACTGCAGAAACGTGAGCTGCCATAATGAGGTCATATTTTGCCATCAACTGCACTGTAGCTAAAAAATTGCCATGATTCAGAACCTCATTATCTAGAGTCTAGGCCGATTCATTTCTGTGACCTCGAAAAGGAAGTGCTTGCTTGCCTAACATCTTTATGATGTCTATAATCCTCATGACAATACTTCTCTGCTTCAATACTTCTTCTTTCCTTTTAATTAGTGATGCTCCAAAAAATGTATCTAAGGTGCCATCATTAACCACACTGATATATTGCTGAGCATTTCTCACATGTGTTGTTGTCGATTCATGTAAAGTCAAGCTCTGGCTAATACGCCTGTAGTCACTAAAGCCACGTACAAAGGGTGATGGATTACAAGTGTTGGGAAACTCAAAGGCTAAGCAGTATGAACAATATAAGCATCTATTTTCTTTGTTATATGTTAGCCATTTTCTTGGGACTGAGTCATTCATAATTTTCCTCTCATACAAACGAGCATCAAATGGCAGATCATCAAGTGGCTGAAGTGGATGTTCAGCAAAAAACTGTTTTAGCTTTGCTCGTGATGGATATTGGAAGATTCCAGTAATTGATCTTTAATTTTCTTGCGTAGGTTCATTTACAGGATGTGCTTCAGAAACCAAGTCATTTATGCTTGAAGGAATATCTGATTCCCTGTCACTAGTTGAAGCTATGTGTTCAGATGTTGCAACTACAGGCAGTACAGATACCGGAACAAGGAAGCCAGAAGAAATATTGGGCCTGGGTTGATTAGTAATGGATGCACTTGTATTTGTCTCTACATTCAAAGTAGCTCTTCTCTGTTCTTGCAACTCACATGTCTTTGCATCATCACCATGAGTATTGTTTCTTGCTTCTTTATTATTTGTTGCAGAACTGAATATTGATGTGGATTGTGCTTGTGGTATTATAAACTCTGTAATAGGCCTGCATCGCTTGGCTGATTCCTTACTTTCTGCTTCTTTTTGTTCTTTGCGTTTTAGTGACCCAGATTTATGCCTTTTCTTTTCCATGCTGGTAGGGGTAATATTCCTGAAATAAAAACTTAATTAAAAACCAGATAAACCCCTACTTGATAAAAAATATAAAATAACTTACTTACACTTCAATAGGCTATGTTCATTAGTCAATACTACTGTGGCCTATGCAGCTTCAGAAGAGGAGACAATCCACTGTCCAGAGTTCACACCAGCAAGCAACTGAGACAACTGTCGAAACTTAGAAGTTTGGTCCGACTATAGTAAGACATTAAGAATGGTCCCACGACCAAAGTTAACATGTCCAGTTTGATACCAGTGTAGTGTTGCAAGTCGCAACCCTTTGAGTTTACCGATCATGGCTTATCACTTCAATATCTTTGACCTCATGATTCACGGTCAAAGGTACCGCTTCTCCTTTTCGGTAACCTCAAGACCCTATGTACTGCTTGATATCCTTTCAAGTTGCCGACCATCTCAAATCACGAACTGTAACTTTATCTTTAAATTCACACACTCTTGCTAAAAACATGGAATTTCTTTAATTATGCCCGACCCGGGCCCCCCTATTCCACATCCATCCACTACCTCCCCTGCTTCGTTCCTTTTCATGCACTGCTTATTTGTGTCCTGTTCTCTTTTTTTCTTATTCCTTTTTATTACTAAAACAGTTGTCTGTGTTTGTTTCTTTATTGCATTTTTATTTGATATAGGGGGCCCACTTCATCAGGGGCCCACTTGCCATCGGGCAAGCTGACACCCTGGCCAGTCCGCCACTGCACATAGGCACACACAATTACACACACACACTCACACAATCACACACACAATTACACACACACACTCACACAATCACACACACAATTACACACATACACTCACACAATCACACACACAATTACACACACACACTCACACAATCACACACACAATTACACACACACACTCACACAATCACACACACACTTACACACAGGCACACAGTCACACACACAATCACACATTAACACAAACAGACACACATAATTGCATATACACACAATCACTTACGCAAACAGACACAATCACACACACACAGACACACATAATTGCACAAACACACAATCACACACAGCCACACACTCACACTTACACACATAGTCACACACAAACACTTGCACACACACAGACATGGGCATGGGCAGCACGGTAGCACAAGTGGATAGCACTGCGGCTTCTCAGCGCCAGGGTCCCAGGTTCGATTCCCCGCTGGGTCACTGTCTGTGCGGAGTCTGCGTGTTCTCCCTGTGTCTGCGTGGGTTTCCTCCGGTTTCCTCCCACAGTCCAAAGGCCATGATAAATTGCCCTTAGTGACAAAAAAGGTGAGGAGGGGTTGTTGGGTTATGGTGATGGGGTGGAAGTGAGGGCTTAAGTGGGTCAGTGCAGACTCGATGGGCTGAATGGCCTCCTTCTGCACTGCATGTTCTATGTTCTAACTCACGCACAATCACAAACACACACACTCACACACAATCACAATGAAAATCAAACTTCAGATTGTGGAATCTTATTCCTTTAGGATTTAATTGTTAAAGAGTTGAAATGTTGCCAAAGGTTTTTGTTACGCACTCATCAGGTCAAGGACAGGAATGTCAACTTTCAAATGATCAATACTATTTGCATTACAGGGAATTATTGTGATTGGTCGAAATTTGGCATTCGTGTGTATTTCCTGATGAATGCAAGGTAAAAATCTTCAGCAACATGTGTCCCTTTTCAGTAATATTCAAGCTTTTTCCAACGAGCAAGAATTGAACTGTTGTTGGAAATTTAAAATGAGAAAACTTAAATAAATATCTCCTTTTACTCTTCCCTTTTGTCCCTTTTCTCTCAATCTTAATCCATAACTCCTCCCTTCTCTTGGGTTCATCACCAAACAATAATTTCAGCTGTAAACTCAGAAGCAGTTCCCTGAGCGAATGTCGAATTAGAACAAAGGTATTTTAAAAATTCCTTCAGTGTCTCCTTCACCGAGTTCTTGATTTAATTCGAGGAATAACCAGCCACAGTGAACATTTCTATTTTACTATTCTTCTTCTTTGCCACTGTGGCAGCATGTCCCTTTAAGGGGGAGGGCAGGTCAGGGAATTGGACATCGCCTTAAAAAATGTGAGTAAATGTGGGCAGCACGGTAGCATGGTGGTTAGCATAAATGCTTCACAGCTCCAGGGTCCCAGGTTCGATTCCCGGCTGGGTCACTGTCTGTGCGGAGTCTGCACGTCCTCCCCGTGTGTGCGTGGGTTTCCTCCGGGTGCTCCGGTTTCCTCCCACAGTCCAAAGATGTGCGGGTTAGGTGGATTGGCCATGCTAAATTGCCCGTAGTGTCCTAAAAAGTAAGTTTAAGGGGGGGGGGTTATTGGGTTACGGGTATAGGGTGGATACGTGGGTTTGAGTAGGGTGATCATGGCTCGGCACAACATCGAGGGCCGAAGGGCCTGTTCTGTGCTGTACTGTTCTATGTTCTATGTTCTAAACTGGTAGATTGTCATACCACCATGAACGTCATCCCACTCCCTGACTACAGACTCAGAGGCTAAACCAGAGAATTTGTAATCTTGGCGTCTGTGGTGAATGTAATATAGTTGTATATATGTTAATTCACACTGTCTTTGTAAGCGCAGTAGCGCTATCCTACCACTAGGGGGAGTAGCGCTGGGAGCACTCAGGAACTTGTACTGGGCTCCACCCTTGGCTCCGCCCATGACTCCTCCCCCTAGTTCAGCTTTATAAATACCCATGTCCAGAGTCAGCCTGGGTCACTACGAGTTCATCGACAGGTAACAGGCTGGCTCTGAAGTAAGTCGATTAAAGCCTAGATTCACATCGGAAACACGTGTCTGGTGAATTGATGGTTCCATCAATTTAATCGACTTAAGAACAGTAAAGATCGATTATGGAATCGGCCCTGAAGCCTGGACGCCTGGAACTCGACCCGCAGGATGCAGAGGCTAAAGAAATCTTCTCCCACTGGATCCGGTGCTTCAAGGCCTACCTGGCCGAAGCGAGCTCAGCCGAAACTACAGAGGATCAGAAGCTAAGTCTACTGCACGCGAGGGTGAGCCACAGAATCTCTACGCAACTAAACTCGGCCAGTTCATATACTGCGGGGCTAGCAGTTCTCGAAAAAATGTATGTAAAGCCCATTAATGAAGTTTACTCTCGCCATGTGTTCACGATTCGCCGTCAGCGGCCTACGGAATCACTCGCCGAATTCCTAAGAGAACTTAATAATCTGTCCAATGACTGTAATTACCAAGCGGTTACCGTGGCTGAACACAGGGAATTGGAGGTACGCAATGTTTTTGTAGCGGGCCTCAGGTCTAACTATGTGCGTCAACGACTGCTGGAAAAAGGGGTCCAGGACTTAGAAACGACTGTGGAAGCTGCTACCACGATGGAGGTCTCCTTCCGCAGCCTTAACTCGTTCCCCGCGGACCCCGCAACCCAATCATGGGACCCCGACCAGCGACTCCCCCAGGCCTGTGCTACGCGGCCGCCCAGCCACTATGCTGGTCCAGCCTGCCATTTCTGCGGCCAGAATTAGCACCCGCGCAGCACTGCCCGGCCCACAACGCGACCTGCAGCAGTTGCGGCCGAAAAGGGCATTACGCAAGAGTGTGCCTCGCAAAAAGGGCCCCAGCTTCCAACTCCCCAGCGACTCGCAGTAATCGCTCCCCTCACTCGCAGCCCCGCGGGACCCGAAACGTTGTGGCCTATGCCCCGACTCCGCCCCCTTCAGCCACGTGTGACTCATGGGGGCCGCCATCTTGGAAAACCTCCACCACGCGGCTGGCCACGTGCGACTCATGGGGGCTGCTATCTTGGATGCCATCTTCCTCGCCGCCCGCCACGTGCGACTCATGGGGGCCGCCATCTTGGACGCCATCTTCCTCGCCGCCCGCCACGTGCGATCCACGGGCCCAATCGGCATCTCCGCGCTTGGACAACTCTGCGGAGGAATTTGAATTAAACTATGAACTCAGAGGGCAGTCATCACGGGGCCACTCCAGCACAGTCGATCGAGCCGCCGACTACCCGCAACTCAGCGCGGTCACCCTGGACCAATCACGACCAAAGAATCTACGAAACTCGATAGCAGAGGTCCATATCAACGGGTACAAAACACCATGCCTCTTCGACTCCGGGAGCACAGAGGGCTTCATACATCCAGACCTGGTAAGACGCTGTTCGCTCCCCATTTTCCCCGCGCAGCAAACTATCGCGCTCGCTTCAGGCTCCCACTCGGTCCAGATCCAGGGCCGCACCGCCGCGACACTCACAATCCGAGGCGCTAGTTACTCGAAATTCAAACTCTACGTTTTGCCCGAACTCTGCACGCCACTCTTATTAGGCCTAGACTTCCAATGCAACCTCAAGAGCCTCACCCTCAACTTTGGATTGCAGACATGGTAAACCAGATTGCCCAGTACCGGTTCTTTTCCACGGTGGATCTGAAGTCTGCATACCACCAGCTCCCGATCCGCCCGGAGGACCGCCAATACACGGCATTCAAGGCCGATGGCCGCCTCTTCCATTTCCTCCGGGTCCCTTTTGGCGTCACTAATGGGGTCTCGGTGTTCCAACGAGCAATGGACCGAATGGTGGACCAGTACGGGCTGCGGGCCACGTTTCCGTACTTGGACAATGTCACCATCTGCGGCTATGACCAGCAGGACAACGACGCCAACCTCCACCGTTTTCTCCAGACGGCACAGAAACTGAACCTCACGTACAACAAGGAGAAATGCATTTTCCGCACAACCAGACTAGCCATCCTCGGCTATGTCGTGGAAACGGAGTCCTGGGCCCCGACCCGGACCATCTTAGAACTCCCTCCCCCTCATTGTCCCAAGGCCCTCAAACGGTGCTTGGGATTTTTTTCCTACTACGCCCAGTGGGTCCCTCAATATGCGGACAAAGCCCGCCCACTCTTCAGGACCACATAATTTCCCCTGTCAGCTGAGGCGCGCCAGGCCTTCAACTGCATCAAGGAGGACATCGCCAAAGCGGCCATGCGGGCGGTGGATGAATCCACCCCATTTCAGGTTGAGAGTGACGCCTCAGAGGTAGCTCTTGCAGCCACGTTAAATCAGGCAGGGAGACCCATTGCATTTTTCTCCCATACCCTCTCTGCTTCAGAACTCTGACACTCTTGAGTCGAGAAAGAAGCACAAGCCATTGTGGAGGCTATCCGTCACTGGAGGCAATACCTCGCAGGTAGGAGGTTCACCCTCATCACCGACCAAAGATCGGTTGCCTTCATGTTCGACAACTCGCAAAGGGGCAAAATAAAAAACAATAAAATCCTGAGGTGAAGGATCAAATATCGACCCGGGAAGCTCAACGAGCTTCCGGATGCCCTATCCCGCGGTACATGTGCCAGCGCGCAGATCGATCGATTAAAAAGCATCCACAATGACCTCTGCCACCCGGGGGTCACCCGGCATGCCCATTACATCGGGGCCCGAAACCTGCCTTTCTCCAACGAGGAGGTAAAAGCGGTCACCAGGGATTGCCCGATCTGTGCGGAGTGCAAACCGCACTTCTATAGACCAGACAGGGCCCACCTGGTCAAGGCTTCTAGGCCCTTTGAATGCCTCGCAATTGATTTCAAAGGGCCACTCCCCTCAACTAACAAGAACGTTTACTTCTTAAACGTCGTAGATGAGTTCTCCCGTTTCCCATTCGCTATCCCGTGCCCCGACATGACCTCCCGCACTGTCATTAGGGCCCTGCATAGCATCTTCACCCTGTTTGGTTTCCCCAGCTACGTACACAGCAACCGGGGTTCGTCCTTCATGAGCGACGAGCTGCGTCAGTACCTGCTCAAAAAGGGCATTGCCTCGAGCAGGACTACCAGCTACAACCCCAGGGGAAACAGGCAGGTGGAAAGGGAGAACGCGACAGTCTGGAAGACCGTCCTACTGACCCTCCGGTCCATAAAGCTCCAAGTCTCCCAGTGGCAGGAAGTCCTCCCAGATGCGCTCCACGCTATTAGGTCCCTTTTGTGTACGGCGACCAACCAGACCCCTCACGAGAGGCTCTTCATTTTTTCCAGGGGCACTACCACGGGGGTCTCACTTCCGGCATGGCTGAGGACACCGGGCCCGGTACTCCTGAGGAAACACGTCAGGGCACACAAAACCGACCCCCTTGTTGAGAAGGTGCGCCTGCTCCACTCCAACCCCCAGTACGCATTCATCGAGTTCCCTGACGGCCGTCAGGACACTGTATCCCTCCGAGATCTGGCACCCGCCGGATCCAGCGCCCCCTCTACCCCCCACAGAAGGATCTCTCACCCTACACCCCATGCTGCTGCCCCCTCGCGCTCCCGAGCCCATGAGCTCGCTCCACCAGTTCCTACCGCGCTATCCTACCACTAGGGGGCGTAGCGCTGGGAGCACTCAGGAACTTGTACTGGGCTCCACCCATGGCTCCGCCCATGACTCCTCCCCCTAGTGCAGCTGTATAAATACCCATGTCCAAAGTCAGCCTGGGTCACTACGAGTTCATCGACAGGTAACAGGCTGGCTCTGAAGTAAGTCGATTAAAGCCTAGATTCACATCGGAAACACGAGTCTCGTGAATTGATGGTTCCATCAGCGTCCTATTTGATCTCGTGTTGAATGTCCCACCACATAGCTGTGCATCACCAGTGCCACTGATATAAAACTGCCTGACTCCACAGCTACCTCAATCCATCTGCTTCTGAAAGCCATATCGATGTCTTTATTACCTCTAGACATAACTATTCTAATGCTTCCCAAGAAAGCCCCCAATCCTCCAGCCTTCACAAACTTCAGCTTATCCAAAACACTGCTGCGTGAGTCAAGCCATAGTCAACAGGGGCAGGTCATGGTATTACAGGATCTTGACCCCACCATCCTTGCAAACTACCGTTCCATCTCCAACCTCCCTTTCCTCTTCAAGATCCTTGAATCTATCATCACTGCCAAAGTCTGTTCCCGTCGTTCCCAGAACTCCATGTGTGAATCCCTCCAGTCAAGTTTGCAGTCACACCACAGAACCAGAACGGCTCTTATCAAAGTCACTGACGTCATCCTATGTGACAATGATAGAGGTAAACCTTCTCTCCTGGTCCTTCTCAACCTGCCTTCAGCCTTTGACACAGTTGAGCACACCATCCCCCTCCCACGCTTCTCCGCTGAGGTCCAGTTTGGTACATCTGCTGTCACCTGGCTCCATTCATATCTCATCGTAACCAGAGAATCACTTGCAATGGCTTCTCGTCCTGCTCCTGTAATGATACCTCTGGTGTTCCCCAAGAATCTATCCTTGGCCTCCTCCTATTTCTAATCTACAAGCTGCTCTGTATGACATGTACACTGATGACACCCAACTCTATCTCACCACCACCTGTCTCTCAACTCCTCCATTGAACTGTCAACTCCTTATCTGACATCCAGTACCTGAGGAGCAGATATCTCTTCTAATTAAATACTGTGAAGGCTGAAACCATTATTTTTAGTTCTTTCTCCATTCTCTACGATTTCCTTCAGCACCACACCTCTGAATTAGATTCACCCCTCTAATTCTGGCTTCTGGCACATCCCCAATTTCATTCACTCCAATATTGATGTCCACATCTGCAGTTGCCCACGTCGCTACACCTCTCTACCTGTCTTGCCTCCTTTTAGACACTCATTAAAAGTGATCCCTTTGACCAAGCTTTTAGTAATCTGACCTAATGGGCGGGAACTAACCAAATTGCAACAGAGTCCCTGTCGAGCGCTTTAAGCCGGGTGTTTCCCGGCGCTCGCAGTGCTGATGAAGACCACACTATCGATCTAGACTTTGTTGCAATCCGGGGCCTCAGTGGGGAACATCCCTATGAGCCTGCACTCAGTCCTGTTTTCTGCACTGAGAAACTCCGCTCAGCAGAACGCCTTGGTGCAGGAAGAGATCAGGAAGCCATTTTAAAATGGTGTCCTGGGGCAAAATTCTCCAACCCCCCGCAGGGTCGGAGAATCGCCCGGGACCGGCGAAAATCCCGCCCCCGCCGTGGACGGAATTCTCCACCACCCGGGAATTGGCGGGGGCGGGAATCGCGCCGCGCCAATCGGCGAGACCCCCTGCGGCGAATCTCCGCCCCGCGATGGGCCGAAGTCCCGCCACTGAGAGGCCTCTCCCGCCGCCGTGGTTTCAACCACCTCTGGTGGCGGCGCGAGCAGGCCCCCGGGGTCCTGGGGGGGGGGGGGACGCGGGGCGATCGGACCCCGGGGGGTGCTCCCACAGTGGCCTGGCCCGCGATCGGGGCCCACTGATCGGCGGGCGGGCCAGTGCCGTGGGAGCACTCTTTTTCTTCCGCCGCCGCCACGGCCTCCACCATGGCGGAGGCGGAAGAGACCCCCCCCACCGTGCATGCGCCGGTGGTGACGTCAGCGGCCACTGACGCACCGGCGCATCCTCGAATTGGCGCAGCCCTGACGCCAGGTGGCAGGCGTCAAAGGCCATTGGCGCCGGTTTTGGCAAATTCTGCACCTTTGGGGAGGCCCGACGCCGGAGTGGTTGGCACCACTCCGCTACGCCGGGACCCCCCGCCCCGCCGGGTAGTGGAGAATCCTGGCCCTGATCTCTTGACCTCCCGACACGACGCCCGGACCCCCCCAATACCCGAGCTCACCTGTAAGTGGCTCTTTGGGTGCCCCCCGCACCCCACCTCACTTGGGAAGGGCACCCCTGGGCCCGACCCCCGGTGTGGGAAAAATGCCAGCCTGGCAGTGCCACTTGGAGTTCAGTTCTTTTATCTGTGTTTCAACATGTAATGAGGTCAGGAACTGAGTGGCCCTGGCGGAATCCAAACTGAGGGTTATCGCTGAGGATATTGCTGAGTAAATACTGCTTGACAGAACTGTTGATGACACCTTCCATCACTTTTCTGATGATCGAGAGCAGGCTGATTGGGCGGTGACTGGCCAGGCTGGATTTGTGCAGGCCAAACCTGCAGGGGCCCGACGTGGAGTAAAGTAGGCCCCCACGGAACCAGCCCGCCCGCCGCTTGGTAGGTCCTGATCGCGGGCCAGGCCATCGTGGGGGTCCCCATTGGGGGTCGGATCCCCCCGCCCCCCCCTTCCAGGCGGCCCCCGCACACTCACCTTCCAGGTCCCGCCGTGTGTGAGGTGAGTAATCCACGCCAGCGGGACTCGGCCAAACTCGTCGGCCACGCGGCTCATCGGGGCCTGGAGAATCGTCGGGGGGGGGGGGGGGGCACAGTCAACGGCTCCCGACCGGCGTGGCAGCGATCCCGCCGGTGCCCGAAAAATGGCACCGGATAACAGGGAAGCCGGTGTCGGGACTCGATTCCAGTGCCCCCCTGGGGATTTTCCGAACCGGCGCTGGGTCGGAGAATCCCAGCCCATATGTCCACCATATACAAGGCACAAGTCAGGAGTGTGAAGGATACTCGCCACTTGCCTGGGTGAGTGCTGCTCCAACAACACAACAGAAGCTCAACAGCATTCAGGAGAAAGTAGACTGCTTGATCAGCACTCCATCTACCAACATAACTGTTGCACGGTAGTGTGTAGCTGTGTACTGTGTACAAGATACACTACAGCAACTCACCAAGCGCATGGGAACACCAGCACCTGCAAGTTCCCCTCCAAGCCACTTACCATCCTGACTTGACACTATATAGCCATTCCTTCACTGTTGCTGGGTCAAAATCCTGGAACTCCCTCCGTAACAGCACTGTGGGTGTACCCATCCCACACACCTACAGCAGTTCAAGAAGGTGGCTCACCACCACCTTCGCAAGGGCATTTAGGAATGGGCATTTCAGAAAATGCTGGCCTAGCCACTGGTACCCGCTTGCTATGAATGAAGTATAAAAAACAGTGACAACCTTTTTTTCACAGTCAGAGAGGATGTCTTTTGTGACTCTGAGAGCTGTTTTACCACTGTGGGGAGACGGAAACCCAATGAGACAGATTCAAACATTAAGGTTGGGGAAAGGTGGGAGTGGATTTGAGGATTGGAAAGATGATGGCAGATTTAAAATGTACCTTTACGTGATAGCGGCATGACATCACTAGAAGGGAAGTGTGTCGTGTGATCCAACCTCAGTTTCACTTTGGCCACTGTGCAGAACATAATCTGCTGCTGATGTCTTCAAGTTCTCTATCCATGTATGAGTTCTCATGTGCATAGTCTCCATAAAGGAAACCACAATGTGTTTACCCAATCCCTTATGAATAATTGGAGCCTTTAGATCATTATAAACACCATGACAATAGCGTGCAGCAGTGGTTCCTTCTAAACAACATGGTGTTCAGTCTGGCAATAAGATTCAGTACAGGTATGACATGATGAACAGTGTTATGTTGTACTACATGCCACGGAATGACACATGGCGTTTTGGTCAGACCGCAGAGAGTCTTGAAATCACAACTTGATGACTGCACAGAACATCTGTGAGGACCCAGTGCTCGAATGGTGCTCAAATAAGGAGCTGATAAGCAGATAGGTCCCCTATGGCGAGATTGCAGCGTGCAGTCAATCAGTTCAGTGAGTGCGACGGTGCGTTGAGAGGGCCAGCACTGGGTTAGCTCCGTTTGCAGAGGCAAGGTGACCAAGGTGTGAGCAGGATCAATAGTGAGTGAGGGAGGGTCAAAGTAAAAAACACACAAAGCAACTTTTTCAGAAATCAGCCCACAGCAGGTTGAAACGAAGCTTCACAAAAGTGGCTACAACGCCACTCATCACTGGCACAACAGGGGAGGGAACGTCAAAGAGATATTGTCAAAATGTCCACAAAATTTGAACTGGGATGCAGCTGACCTACCATCTGAATTCAGAATTCTAAAGATTCACAACCCTTTGAGTGAAGAGGTTCTTCCTCAGATCAGCCCAAAATGGTTGGCCCCTGTAGGATCTCTTATTTTTCTCCCAAAAATAAGGTACTCGGTCCGGTTGACAGAGGTGTCCAAAACACACTTTATTACTCAATATTCACTTAAATACACTTGCATTAGAACTGAATCAAAACTTAGATCAAATAATACATAAACTGGTCAGAACATAACCAAAAGCATTAAACATGAGAGTATAAAGAAATTACTTTAAACACAAGCAGATAGATGATTCAAGAACTCAGGAAGGCAGGAATTCGAGAACGAAACCTCACCCATGAGGTCTTACGTTAAAGGGAATCCATATCTATGGTTTAACCCCTTATTTACTTTCATTGGTTCTAATTCTCAGCTGAGGCTTTCTGATTTATTCAAACCAACTGTCCGTCACTTAGAACATGATTTGTTATCCAGGCATTGGTCATTACTTAAAATTCACTAATGTCCATCAAATTAATTAAATGTCTATGTGCTCCCGTCATGTATGTCATTCCTACAAAGATAAGGTGCTTGCATTAACCTTGCATGTTGATGCATGTTAAGCATTACAATGGACCTTTATGCAAGTTTTCATGAAACAATGTTTTAAATTTCTGCAGACATGGCACCAAAGTTTGATAGTTTTTTAATGATCTAAAACAATGACTGAATTCTCACAGTCAAGATATTTTTAATAATTTGACTCTTTAGCTAAAACCATGAATAAATCAATAAATAAATAATCTATCAGCCCCTTATTCTGAGGCTGTGGCTCCGTGTTCTAGATTCCCCAAATAGTGGAAACAGCCACTTGGGTCTCTCATAGAAAAGCAAATACTGAAGATGGCGGAAATCTGACATACAAACAGAAACAGAGCAGGTTCTGATGAAGGATTATTATCACGACCAGGTGCATTATCCCTTTCTCATCACAGATATTGTCTGACCTGTTGAGTGTTTCCAGCATTTTCAGTTTTTATTTCTCCCAGTGTTTACATTGCCATTCCCTTCAGAATCCCGTAGGTTTCAATGAGTCCGCTTCTCATTGTTCTATCTCTCCAGAGAGATAAGCCCAATTTATCCAGCCTCTCACCACAGGGCAAAAACCCTCTCATCCTGGGGAACAATCTGGTGAAACTTCACTGTCCTACCTCCAATGCAAGTAAATCTATGGAGATCAAAACTGCACAAAAACATTAGTTACTGTAGTAAAGTAGGAAACACTGAAGCTAATTTTCACACAGAAAGATCCCACCAATAGCAATGTGATAATGAGCAGATTATCTGTTCTGTACTGAAGTTGGTTGATCGTCCTTATCCACCTGAGAGAACTGATGGGACTTCGATTTAATGTCTCACCTGAAAGCTGGCACCTCTACTGCGCAGCACTCCCTCAGTTCTGTGCCTCCGGCAATGCAGTGCTTCCTCAGTACTATCCCTTAACAATACAGCACTCCCCCGGTTCTGCTCCTCCAACAATACAGTGCTACCTATGACAGTGCAGTGTTGGCCGAATGCTAACCCTCCAACAGCGCATTGCTCCCTCAGAATAGATCATCCAACAGTGCAGTGCTCCCTCAGTACAGATCCATCCCCAACAGTGCAGCGTTCTCTCAGTACTGCCCCTCCGAGAGGGAAACACACCCTCAGTACTACCCCTCCAACAGTGCAGTGTTCCCACAGTACAGACTGTCCAAGAGGGTAGCACTCCTTCAGTACTGCCCCTCTGACAGTGCAGCCCTCCTTCAGTTCCGACCCCGCTCCTTCAGTACTAACCCACCTACAGGGCAGGGCACCCTCAGTACTGACTCTCTCTCGTACAGGGCAGTGCTCCTTAATTACTGACCCTCCAACAGGGCAGGGATCCCTCAGCACTGGCACCCTGAGAGTGCAGCACTCCCTCACCACTGACCCTCCAACAGTGCGGCACTTCCTCACTACTGTCTCTCTGACACAGCAGGTCTTCCTTTGTACCGGCACTGGGGATTAAGCCTGGATTCTGTGCTCAAATCTCTGGAATGGGGTTTGAACCCATCAACCTTTGCCTCAGGGGTGAGCACACAACTACCTGATTGGGTAATATCATATAAGGCGTGACAATGGTAGTGGTTTGGTCATGGAGTCAGGTGGGTGGGGTGGTTGAAATAGAAATAAAGAAAGATCCAAATAGTTTTAATTGATGAAGCAACTCCTGCGGTGACATCATAATTCCCCGTGACATCATCATTTGCTGACTTATCACATGACCTTATCCATGGTAAAGAGCTGTGACCTCACAAACACAAACCTCCAGCTCATGCAAGACTCATTCACCCTCGTGTCACCACCCCACCCCACCCCCCACCCCCCCTTACAGAACAGAGCACACCCAAACCAACACAAGCCAAAACACTCAAACTGGCCTCACGTCTGAACGGCTTCCTGCCCCCTCCATGACAAAAAGGAAAATGTGTTAAGACAAACACGTGATGACATTTGTCTCTCTCCGTGCTCTGGCAAACCTGATGCTTCTCCTGGCTGCTCCGTCCTTGGCTGAGAGTCGCGTCACGTGTGGAATTCGGTGGGAAAACAGCAAGGTTTTCCCAGAGGAACCCCAGCCCAGCTCCTGGCCTTGGCAAGTGAGCATTGAGCTGGCGATGGAGAACAGGCACTTCTGTGGTGGGGCTATCATCAACGACTTCTGGATTGTCACCGCTGCCCATTGCTTCATGCCGCCGATAACACAAGCCCTGCAGGAGATTGTGGTGGTCATTGGGCTGAACAGGCAGCTGGCACCGGAAACCTGGGCACACTATTCCAATCCTCGTAGCGTCATTCTACATGATGGATTTGATGAGGAAACAGGGGCAAATGACATCGCGCTGGTGAGGACGAGTGAGCGCATCATTTTCGGAGGTTATGCCATGCCTGTATGCTTCCCAAATGATGAGATCTTCTTTGGGAATGTCTGGTTCAACTGTCAAATCACAGGCTGGATGAAGACAGGTGAAGACACCACCGATGCTCTGCAGGAAGCACCTGTAAAGATCATCTCCTTCAGGAAATGTAATGCTACAATCTTCGGTGGCAATCTCCAACCAACAATGATGTGCATGGACTTCCATAAACGTGAGAAGATTGGTTGTCATCTGGACAGTGGAGGCCCTCTCATTTGTAAGGTCAATGACACAAAACAGTACTTCTTAATTGGGGCTGTAAGCTGGGTTAGTGACTGTGACAAGCGGTGGCCTGGGGTATTCACCGTGATCAAGTCCTACCTTAATTGGATTGAGCACATCACCGCACGGTATGGAAAGAAGTTCAATTTCAAGGAGTATGGGGCAGAGCTGGCAATACGGCATCATAGAACCACGATAAAGATGAAGGCACATGAAACCAGTGCTCAGAATATTAAAAACTCTTCAAATGCAAACACGTCTAGTCCAGCACCCACACTCATCCCAAGAACTGAAGCCGAACCAACATTTATACTGACAGCAACCGGGAACATTTACACATTTTCAGTGATTGGGATTATGCTGGTCCATCTCCGCTCACTGCTGGTCACTATACTCGTAACTTGAGAGACATTGTCAGCGGAAAGGACCAACACACAATACAGCAGAGCAACTTCCAAACTGCATCCAAATCCCTGACTGCTCAGTAATTCTGTGCAACGCTGACTCGGATGTATTTCTATGAATTATGATATTTCTTTTCTTCTGATTAAACCTGAATAGTAAATATTTATCGGAATAGAAAATGCAGATTTGCAAATTGCATCGGATTTTTTATTTCCGGGATTAACCTACGGTTTTAACCTAAACACTGGCCTGACTCAGTACGATTGTGGGATCAAGGTAGACTGTGTGATAGGGGAGAACGTACAGTGGTTGCGGGAGGGAATTAGTGGATGAGTGGAGACTCTGACAGGACATAAGACACAATGCTTGCTCTGTGCACCAGTAATAAATTGCTCCAAGGATTCAGTAACAGAGTGAGGCCCTTAATGAACATCTCCTAGGGAAAAGAAGTCTATGACACCTAGTCTGGAGGCTTAAAGGGCACCACAAATTTGGAAGTGGAGTAATAGGCCTTGGCACATCAGTTGCCTCACACCCAATAGGTACCCAAAATTCAGGACATATTTTACCCCGGTGGTCTACACATCATGCTCCTTGTTTATGACTTCCTTTGACTTGCACTCTACTGCTTGACTCTGTTGTTCAATGTGCTACTTGTTGGTTTTTAACTATTATTTCATTCCCAATGTTAAGTGTTCATGGAGAAATAAAATAACCCACAAAGAAAGACTGAGATATGTCGTTTAAGTGTAAACAGAGCCTAGAGATCCCAACATAGAACATGTTTCTGGTTAGTTTGTGGATGCATGGGTGACAGTCATAGATCTGACCTTTGAGCATGAGTTCAAGTACCACTCCAGAGAGCTGAATATTTAACCCAAGCTGATACTCCCAGTGTCAGTACGGAGGGAGCACTGTGCTGTCAGAGGTATTGTCTATTGGATGAGGCCTTTACCTTCTTAGACAGATGTAAAGAATCCAAGGGCACAAGAGCAGGAATGCCCTGGATAACAATTTATTCAAATGTGTTCAAAGCAGCGGCAATAATAATATTCATTGTTTATCCTGAATGGGGAGGAGTGACCATAATATGACAGAATTCTTTATGAAGATGGATAGTAAGGTAGTTGGTTCTGAGACTAGGGCCCTGAATAAAGGTAATTATGATGGTATGAGGCATGAGCTGGCTGTGACGGACTGGAAAAAATTACTGATAGGAAGGACAGGCAATGGCAGGCATTCAAGGAAAGAATAGGTGAACTCCAAAAGTTGTTTATTCCTATTTGGTCCAAGAGTAGAAAGGGAGCTGTGGCCAAACCATGGCCGGGATTCTCCCTTCTGGGGACTAAGTCCACACGCCAATGGGAAAACGGGCGCCAACCACTCTGGCGTCAACAGCCCCCCCCAAAGTGAGGAATTCTCCAAACTTTGGGGGCTAGCAGGATGGCGGAGGGGTTGGCGCCGCTCCAGCTGGCGGCGAAGGGCCGGTGCGAGTTCGCACAAGCGTGGAATGACCAGCGTAATCTCCCGCATGCGCCGGCATATTTCCGCCCATACACAGGGGTTCTCTTCTCCGCGCCAGCCCCCGGGCAATATGGTGGAGCCCTACAGGGGCCCAGTGCGGAGGAAAAAAGTCCCCCCATGTAAAAAGCCCGCCCGCAGACCGGTTATCCCCGATCACAGGCCAGGCCACCGTGGGGACCTCCCCCATGGTCAGATCCCTCTGCGCCCCCCTCCCCCCCCCCCCCAGAGGACTGCCCCTGCACACTCACCTGCCGGGTCCCGCCGTGTGTGAGGTGAGTAATTCACGCCGGCGGGGCTGGCCAAAACTGGACGGCTGCTCGTCCCATCAGGGCCCGGCGAATCGCCGGGGGGGCCGCTGTCAACGGCCCCCGACCGGCGTGGTGGGAATCCTGCCGCCCCGGCGAGGGGGTCGGAGAATCCCGGCCCATGTCTTTACAAGGGAAATTAGAGATAGCATTAGACTTAAAGAAGAGATGTACAAATTAGCAAGAAAAAGAAATAGACCTCAGGATTGGAACAGTTTAAAATTCAGCAAAGGTGAACCAAGGGATTCATTAAGAAGGGGAAAATACAATATGAAAGTAAAAATGAATGTAGGCCCCTTACAGTCAGAAATTGACAATTCATAACGGGGACCAAGGAAATGACTGAGGAACTAAATACATACTTTGCTTCTGTCTTCACAAAGGAAGACATGAATAAGTTCTGATTAACACAGGTTTCAGTGAGGAGCTGAAGGAAAATAGTATTCGTAAAGAAATGGTTTTGAGGAAATTAATGGGATTGAAAGCGGACAAATCTATAGGGCTTGATAATCTTCATCCTGAAGGAAGTGGCTCAAAAAAAAGTTGATCCATTGGTAGTCATTTTCCAAAATGCTTTGGTCTATGGAATGGGTCCTACAGATTGGAGGGGAGCGGATATAATCCCGTCATTCAAAAAGGGAGGTAGAGAGTGTAATGATATGTATATAATCAGGCTAGTGAAAGGTTATTTATTACATCTCTGTGTAAATCAAACACTAGAGGGTGCTATCACTTCAAAGTATTTAAGTCTGACCCTCAGGACAGCATTAGAAGATTAGATTAGTCAGAGTTAACACAAGGTTAGATCATAGTGTAGTTAGTGACTATTTAGATTATTGAGTACGGCTGGACAGATTCAATATTGCTTAATTATTATCTGTAGCTCAGTAGAGTGTGCAAACTTCATTTAATTAATAGTATTATAATAAATTAGTTTTATTTCAGTCTTTTGATTGGTGGATTCTTTGCCACCAACACATTGGATCACTCTGGAAGAAAAGACAAAGAACACAACATATTACCACGAATAGTAATATAACAGAGAGAAAACAGGGAACCATAGACCAGTGAGCCTAACGCTGGTAGTAGGGAATTTGCTTAGAATTTCATAGCACCGCATTTGGAAAGCAGTGGTATAATCAGACAAAGTCAGCATGGATTTACAAAAGTGAAATCATGCTTGACAAATCTACTGGAATTCTTTGAAATTTTAACTGGTAGAGTTGACCAGGGAGAAGTGGTGGATGTGGTTTATTTAGACTTTCAGATGGCTTACGACAAGGTTTCACATAGCAGATTACTATGTAAAGTTAAAGTGCACAGGATTACAGTTAGAGTCTTGAGATGGATAGAAAGCTGGTTAGCAGACAGGAAGCAAAAAGTTGAAATGTGGAAAGGTTATGCACTTTGGAAGGAGGAATGGAGGCATAGACTATTTTCTCAATGGGGAAATGCTTAGTAAATCAGAAGCGCAAAGGGACTTTGGAGTCCTTGTTCAAGATTCTCTTAAGGCTGACATGCAGGTTCAGTCGGCAGTTAGGAAGGAAAAAGCAGTGTTCGCATTCATGTCGAGAGGACTAGAATACAAGAGCAAGGATATACTTCTGAGGCTGTAAAAGGCTCTGTTCAGACCCCATTTGGAGTATTGAGAGCAGTTTTGGGCCCCATATCTAAGGAAGAATGTGCTAGCCTTGGAAAAGGTCCAGAGGAGGTTCACAGGAATGATCCCTGGAATGAAGAGCTTGTCGTATGAGGAACGGTTGAGGATTCTGAGTCTGTACTCGTTGGAGTTTAGCAGGATGAGGGGGGATCTTATTGAAACGTACAGGATACTGTGAGGCCTAGAAAGAGTGGATATAGAGAGGATTTTTCCACTTGTAGGAAAAACTAGAACCAGAGGACACAATCTCAGACTTAAAGGGACAATCCTTTAAAATAGAGATGAGGAGAAATTTCTTCAGCCAGAGGGTGGTGAATCCGTGGAATTCTTTGCCGCAGAAGGCTGTGGAGGCCAAATCACTGAGTGTCTTTAAGAAAGAGATAGATAGGTTCTTGATTAATAAGGGGATCATGGGTTATGGGGAGAAGGCAGGAGAATGGGGATGAGAAAAGTATCAGCCGTGATTGAATGGCGGAGCAGATTCGATGGGCCGAGTGGCCTAATTCTGCTCCTATGTCGTATGGTCGAATGGAATAAATGAGTCTTGTTCTGATTGGCAAGCAGTGGCTAGTGGGATACTGCAGGAATCTGTACTAGGACCCCAACTGTTCACATTATGTATTAATGATTTGGACGAGGGAGCGAAATGTATTATCTCAAAATTTGCAAATGATATAATGTTGGGTGGGAGGGTGAGCTGTGAGGAGGATGCAGAGATGCTTCAGCGTGATTGGGACAGTTTGAGTGAGTGGGCATATGCATGGCAGATGCAGTATAATGTGGATAAACGTGAGGTTATCCACTTTGGTAGCAAAAATAGGAAGGCAGATCATTATTTGAATGGATGGATACTCAGGGAGACATTGGCATTCTCGTGCATCAGTTGCTAAAAGTAAACGCACAGGTACAGCAGGCAGTAAAGAAGGCAAAATTATGTTGACTTTCATAACGAGAAGATTTGAGCATAGGAATAGGGATGTTTTACTGCAAATGTACAGGACATTGGTGCGATCACACCTGGAGGAGTATTGTGTACAGTTTTGGTGTCCTTATCTGAGGAAGGATGTTCTTGCTATGGAGGGAGTCCAGCGAAGGGTTACCAGGCTGATTCCTGGGATGGCAGGAGTGTCATATGAGTCGGTTAGGATTATATTAATTGGAGTTTAGAAGAGCGAGAGGGGATCTCATAAAAGCATATAAAATTCTAACAGGATTAGACAGGGTAAATGGAGAAAGAATATTCCCGATGGCTGGGGAGTTCAGAACTAGGGGTCATAGTTTGATAGGATAAAGGGTAAACCTTTTAGGACTGAGGTGAGGAGACATTTCTTCTCCCAGAGAGTGGTGAATCTGTGGAATTCACTATCACAGAAAGCAGTTGAGGCCAAAACATTGTGTAATTTCAAGAAGGAATTAGATATAGCTTTTGGAGCTAAAGGGACCAAGGGATATGTGGGTAGGTGGGATCAGGGTATTGAACTTAATGATCAATCATGATCATAATGAATGGCGGAGCAGGCTCGAAGGGCCAAATGGCCTCTTCCTGCTTCTATTTTCTGTGTATGTTTCTATGAAACTATGGGTGGTATTTAATGTAGGTGATGGAGGTTTCGGAAATCTATACAGTGGTTGGCCTTACCTAGGATCAAGGATCCTTGGGGCAAAATTCTTGCCCTTCAAGAACTGCTGGCCAATCAGAAGCTGACTGTTGCTTATTTTTCAACAGTGCCACTGGGAAGGTAGTGGCTATTTCTGGTAATGCTTGCAACCGAGACCCAGGATCAATGATGGACCCAGACTGTAGCCATCTCAGATGGCCACCTGCAAAGGACCATGGGAATTATGGACAACCCAGGACTCAGACACACTCAGAGCTTCTGTGTGTATTTGCAACCCAGATAGCTAGACGCAATCGAAACTCACGCTCGTTTGCATTCTAATGGCCCATTTCCCCAGAACAAAAGGACTGTACTCAGGTAACCAATACAGATGCAGACTAACCGGCGCCACTCCCTTTGCTAAGAAAGCCCAAACAGCCAAGGTCAATGACTGCTCAGGACACGCCCAGCCATCAAGGCACCCGCCCCTTTAGTGGCCAAAATCGAAGGCAGTGATCGAAGCCTGTCGAATTATTGGGTCCAAAGCTAAGGACCGCCCCAAAGAGCGCAAAATCCCAGGGTGATAAAAAGAGACACAGCCATGTGTTTGGTCTCTCTTGGCCCTGGCCTACGGCCAAAACCAAGTGTAGCATTACGACCAGAAGACAAGTTCAAGACCAACGATCGTTAACAGAGGGATGAGCCCAGCAGAAACAAAGCCACTTCTTCTACCCAGCCACGCAAGTTCCGAACAAAGGCCTTGTTCATCTGCAAAGAGCCGGTTGCCCTGAAGTTAAGTATAGCTTATTGTAGTTGTTAGGTGTAGTTTCACTTGTAGTGTTTTATGTTGCATGTCAAAGTAATCCTTGTGTGTAAATAAACCATCTTTGAACTTGAACTGACTAACTGAATGTTTGGTCTTTGATCGATATCCGGTAAAGCCTTGTGGTGGTACCATTTGATACCTGGCGACTCTGAAAAACAACATTATCATTCATAACTGCCATATCTAGTTAATTTGGTAACATTATTATTGCTGATTGGTGGGATAGTATTCCACTCATTAAAAAGAGCAACATTATTGGTGACTCTGGTGCCGATTGGCAACAAGACCACGGGTAAATGGTGACAGTGGGGGGGAAGGGAGGGCATGGTATCGCAGGGGAGGAATGTTGGACAGGTGGTGACTCTCAAAGCACTCCCCCCCACGCCTGGCCACCCCTTCCTGATGCTGGATCTCGCAATCAGGCACAGGATGTCTACCATTGAGAGGCTACCACCTCCCCCCCCCCCCCCCCCCCCCCCCAGAAGCCCACAAGCAATCTCGACAAGGTTTATCTTTATGGCTGCCTGCATGGCAATGGAGACACCATTAGATACTCCGCTACAGAGAATTATGGGATGTGGGCTAGGCCAGCATTTGTTACCCATCCCTAAATGCTCATGAGAAGGTGGTGGTGACTAACCTTCATGAAACACTGCAGTCCTTGTAGTTACAGCTGCAGTGCTATTAGAGAGGCAGGTCCAGGAGCTGTGAAGGAATGACGATATAGTTCCGATGGTGTGTAAGTTTGAGGGCAACTTGCAGGCAGTGGTGTTCCCATGCGTCTGCTGCTCTTGTCGTGGGTGAGGTTGCAGCTTTGGAAGGTGCTGTCGAAGGAGTCTTGGTGAGTTGCTGCACCATAGAATCCCTACAGTGCAGAAGAAGGCCTGTTGGTCCATCGAGTCTGCACCGAAGAGCACCCGACCAAGGCCCACTCCCCCACCCTATCCCCATAACATAATCTGCACATCTTTGAACACTAGAGGGCAATTTTAGCATGGCCAACCCACCTTACCTGCGTATGTTTGGAATGTGGGAGGAAACCGGAGCAGCCGGAGGAAACCAACGCAGTAATGGGAACAAAGAAGGAGATATTCTGCTTGTTGCATCTATGCCAGTGCACACTGCAGCCACAATGCATTGTGCTGGACTGAATTAATGTTTAAACTGGCAGAACAAAGGAATCGGAACTTGTTGACACTCAACTGTATCCAGGTTTTGACCTCACTCTACCCCTTTTCTCAGGGAAGGAAGATTCAAAACAACAGCCAGTGAGGGTGGAGGGGTTTATGGTGCTACGAATTGTAGCAAGACCGGCTCATTTTGGTTTGGTCTGTAGCGGTGTGTGGGAAGGTCACGGGGAACCTGGAAGGACACGGCGTTGTCGAGCAGAATTTCCTCCCTGGAGTGCCAGCAGTTTTTGGCATTGTTCAAAGACCTGCCTTTCCATTCAGGACATCGATGGTCACGATGAAAGAAAACATTTTAAAGGAACCTCTGTTGGGAGGGCTGAGAGTACACAATTTTAATGCCATGGGGATGCCAAGCAAGTGAGCTGCTTTGCCCTGGATGGCGCCCAGCTCTTTGAATGTTATTGGAGCTGCACTCCAGGCAAGTGCCAAGTACTCCTATTACTATAAATATAATGAAGGGGCATATTATGCTGGATCCCTGCAATCCTGGAATCTTGGGGAATTGAAGGTTAATCGACAGAAAGATGGAGAGAAAGTGTTCTCTAATGTAAAAGGATCGAGGATGAGAGGTCACAGATTTAAATTAATTGGCAAAAGAAACAAAAGTAATATAAAAAGAAAAGTTTTCACCCAGCGAGAGATTAAGGTGTGGAATGCTCTGCCTGGGAGTGTGGTGGCGGCAGGATCAAGTGAAGCATTGAAAAGAGAATTAGACTGTTACCTGCAAAGGAAGAATGTGCAGGGCAATGAGGAGAAATCGGAGGAATGGCATGAGATGAGTTGTGCATTTAGATAGCCAGTGCAGACCCGATGGGCCGAATCGCCTCCTTCTATGCTGTAATAATTCTGTGATTCTGTAATCTCCAGGACACTGCTGGTAACAAAACCCAAGAGAAAAGACATTGGAGCTCTCCGATCCAAGAAAGCGATTGCACGGGAGCTTTAAGGAAACCAAGGTTTATTGCATGTGGAACAAAACTCTACACACCCCCACTGTCGGACCGGCCCACACCCAGGCCAGGATTTTTATGTTCAGGTCTGTTCCCCACTAATAAGGGAGTTCGCCCCCTCAGGGGGGCAACCCGTATTCCTCGAGAGCTTAATTGGCCATCACCCTCAGATCAACGGAGTGATGATGGCCAATAAGGGTGATGGCCAATGATTCGATTTCCAGTGCTCTTGTGTACGTTATAACAGGAGCATTAAAAGAAATAGTTTTTTTTTTACAATCTTTGAACTATTTTATTTATCTGTCATCAGAATATCAAGCATTGGGGAAAAGACTATTTGACTGACAGCCTAGAACATCCAATTGAGTCCTGAAGATCCTGGTTGTTTTTTAATTGGTCAGGTGGTGGGTCACACAAGGATGGACATGTCGCATAACCAATGGTGTGAGTGTGGGGGCGGGGCACCGGAGGGGGCATTATGTGACAAAACCTCCAGTTATTTGTACAATGAGGATTTTCTTCTTTTTGAAAATACTTTTATTGGAATTTTTGCACTTAATATCAAAACTTTGCAGAACAATATGAAAACAATAATAATAACCAAAACAATAACAACATCAACACAAGTATCACAGGTTGTCACTGTGTCTGTGACAGTAGTCCCAGTGCAATCAATTCCATACATTATTTACATGTGTGTGTCATGCATTTTTTTTAAGTGTTCTTATTGGATTTTTAACATTTAGTGGTTGGAATTATATACAACTTTACATTTGTAATTACAATTACTGCCAGAACTTTTCACATTGTTTATAATTACATTTGTTTTGCTGGGGGGTTTGAAGTCCCGTTCCCCCTTGAGCTTGAAGTGGCGCCTGAAATGGTTCCATGTCCTTAGTAAACCTTTCCTGTACTCTCTCCAAAGCCTCCACATCCTATTAGGGGTATAGATAGGGTGAACAGTTGGAGGCTTTTTCCCAGGGCGGAAATGACAATTACAAGGGGGCACAAGTTCAAAGTGAGGTGGGAAAGGTTCAGTGGAGATGTGCAGGGATGTTTTTTCACAGGTGATGGCCTGGAATGCACTGCCAAATGAGGTATCTGAGGCAGATACCTTAGCGACCTTTAAGACTTATCTGGATAGGCACATATGAACAGTCGGGGTATAGAAGGATACAGGTGGTTGGTCTAAATAGTACACGTGATCGGCGCAGGCTTGGAGGGCTGAAGGGCCTGTTCCTGTGCTGTATTGGTCTTTGTTCTTTGTTCTTAGTGCGGCCACTATCATTGGGCTCCTGGAGTGTGTGTGTGTGTGTGTGCATGGGGAGGGGGACTGTGAGTGGTGCGGTGGCCAGCATTCAGAGAGACGTCCCCATGCAGGAATCGTCCTCCATTCAGATCTAGTCCGCCTCTGGTTCCCTCAACGACCCCCTCACCCCCTGCGTTTGCCATCCAGTGGTAGACAGGAGGTTCGGTAGGGCCAGGCCTCCCACGTGTCGCCCTCACTGTAAGAAGGTGTTGCATATCCTAGGGACCCTTTCCGCCCCAGACGTAGGCCATGATTAACTTCTCGACCCTGGTGAAGAAGGATTTGGGGATGGAGATTGGGAGTGATCTGAATATGAAGAGAAACCTAGGTAGCACCTACGTTTTGACCATCTGTAACCTTCCCGCCAGAGAAAGAGGGAGGGAGGCCCATCTTTGCAGGTCCCACTTCACCTCCTCCACCAGGCTGGAGGGGTTCCACTTGAGGCATCTCGTCCAGGTGTGGGCCAATTGTATCCCCACTAGGTTTGGGTCACTTTAAATGTTAGTTCTTACAGCTCCCCTCCTCCCTCATGGGGGTTCACTGGAAACATTTTGCTCTATCCCAGGTTAGGTTTGTAACCTGAGAAGGCACCAGACTCCCTGAGGCATCCTGTTATCTTCCCCATGCTAGCTAGGACTTTCGACAAATAGAGGAGCAGATCATCCACCTAGAGGGAGACTCTATGCTCTTTGCCCCCTCTCCAAATGCCCATCCGCCACTCCGTCGATCTAAGGGTGATGGTTAATGATTTGATTGCCAGTGCGAACAAGAGCGAGGATAACAGGCACCCCTGCCTTGTTCCCCTGTGCAGCCGGAAGTACTTGGAACAGGTTGCATTTGTATGTACACTTGCCATAGGTCGAAACCCAAACCTTTCAAACACCTCACTGAGGTACCTCCATTCTATTTGCTTCAAGGCTTTCTCAGCGTCCAGGGAGATGAACATCTCTGGTGTACTCTCCCAAGATAGGGTCATTATTACATTCAGCAGGTATCTGGGGCTGGATTCTCCGCCCCATCATGCCACTTCTCAGTCTCGATGTTGGCTGGTCAATGGGGTTTCCCATTGTGGGACAGCCCCACGCCGTCGGGAAACCCCCGGGCGCCGGCAAAACGGAGAATCCCGCCGGCAGAGAATCCCACACCTGATGCTCACTGTTAGTTGTCTACCCTTGACAAACCTGGTCTGATCGTCCGCAATCACTTCTGGCAGGCAGCTCTCCAGGCGCCTCGCCAGCGCTTTCGCTAGAACCTTTGCATCAGTGTTCAAGAGAGAGATGGATCTGTATGATCCGCACTCTATCGGGTGTTTGTCCTCTTTGGGGATGAAGGAGATAGAGGCCTGGGCCAGCGTGGGCGGCAGGGCCCCCTTTGACAATGAGTCGTTGAACATCTCCTGTAAGTGTGGGGCCAGCACTGCTGCAAATTATTTGTAAAAGTCAATGGGAACCCATCCGGTCCCGGCGCTCTCCCTGATTGCCTGGAATTAATGTATTCCACAATTTTGCCCAGCTCTAGCGGTGCTTCCAGCCTTTGTTTCCTCTCCTCCCCTACCATCGGTATATCCAGTCTGTCGAGGAACTGTTCCATCACTGAGTCCCCCTCCGGGGGGGGGGGGGGGGGGGGGGGGGGGGGGGGGGGGGGGGGGGGGGTTTGGAGGTGTATAACCCTTGGTGAAAGTTTGCAAAAGCCTTGTTGACCTCGTTTGGCTCTGCCACCATCTGACCATTTGTGTCCCTAACTTGTGCCACCTCCTTTGCGGCTGCTTGCTTTCTTAGCTGGTGCACCAGAATGCGGCTGGCCTCGTCTTCACGTTGGTAGAAGGCCCCCCCCGTGACCGGTGGAGCTGGTAGACTGAATCCCTTGTGGAGACCAGATCAATTTCCATCTGCAGATTTTTCCTCTCCGCCAGCAGTTCCACAGTTGGGGCTGTGGGTAGCGTCAATCCACTTCCAGTATGTAGCCGATCAGCTGCTGTTTGGCTATCCTTTCTTTCCTGCCCCTAAGGGCCCTGTAAGCTATGATTTCACCCCTGATCACCACCCTCAATGCCCCACATAATGGGGAGGGTGGGCCTCCCCATTCTGGTTGCAGGTTACATAACTGTCAATGGCTTGGGATACATGTGCACAGAATTCCTTATTGGTGAGTAGAGCTGTGTCCAGCCTCCTTGGTCGGGTGGGGGTGGGGGGGGGGGGGCCTTGGGACTGGTCCTTCCCCCCCGTCTGTTCCATAAAGGCTTTCAATTCTCCTGCCATACCTGACATGGTTCCTGAGGTTGGATCTGTCCATTGTCAGGTCCTGTACACAGTTAAGGTCCCCCCATGAAACGTCAGTAGGTGTCCAGATTCTGGATTTCGGCCATCATTATTTACCAAAACCACCGGGGGCCCCTTCCAAGGTCCTGCTGACCATAACGTATCACCGCCCTGGGTCTGTCACTGTGCTTCTCACCATGAATGAAACTGTCCTGTTGATTAGTATGGCCAGCCCACTCGTCCTGCTGTTGAAACCCCACCCAACCCTTGTTACCCGAAGCCGGTCCCGCTCTCTGAGGTGTGTTTCCTGTAGGAAGGCTACGTCCACCCTCAGACTCCTAAGATGGGCGAGGACTCTGGATCACCACATTACCAGCCAGATAGGGGAGTTGGTGCTGTCCCCGCACCTGCACCCATCCTGTGGGATCAGCCACATTCACCCTATGGGCCTGGCCCTATTCACCCACACATGCCGTTGCTCACGGGGCATTCAGGATGTCCACTGACTACTCTCTCATTTTCGCCATCTCCATGTGTTGTCTGTTACAAGCTGCGCATTACCCTCCCCCCTCCCCCTGCCCCCTCTGTTTCCCTCTCTGTACCCCTACCCTTCTGCTGCCCCCTTCCTAGTCCCCACCTCCCCCCTTGGTTTTGCCCCCTTCTCTACTTCCCCTGACCCCCCCCTTTCACCCTTTGTTTCCCCTAAAATTGTTTGTCCCGTCCCCTCCGCCAGGTGCTCCCTCCCTCCCTCCCGGGTGCATGCCACAGCCTCCTCTGCTATACCTCCGTACACCAGCCTGTTCGCTAGTGTAGCAGCTCCCCCAACAGTTAGATTCTCCTATTTAAGCCCCATCTTCCTCTCTCCCCCTTCCTCTGATCCCCTTCGCACCTCTGCATGTGGTCCCCCTCTCGGATTCTTATCGCCCGCGTTCTGGCCATTGCACTCTGATGCCATTGAATATACATATCTGGGTTTCCTGCTGTCAAAGGCAATGCAATGAAAACTCGAGCCACGTCGCTGCCCTCATATGATGTCATTGTCAATGCCACTCCATCATTAGATATCAAATATGGGGATAGTGCGGGAAAGTGGTACTCAGGTAGAAGATCAGCATGATCTAGTTGAAAGGTGGAGACAGGCTCGAGGGGCCAAATGGCCTACCCCTGCTCCCATTTTCTATTAGACTTAAGAAAATTGATTTAAGAACCAGAGGTAAGATGAAGCATTTTATTTTTTACTCAGCAAGTTTTGTGATCTGCCTGAAAGGGGAGCGGAAGCAGATTCAATAGTCACTTTCAAAAGGGAATTGGATAAATACTTGAAAGGAAAAAAATGGCATGGCCTGGGGAGGAAAGAGCAGAGGAGTGGGTTTATTTTAATAGATCATTCTAAGAGCCAACATGGGCACAATGGTTTGCCTGGCCTCCTCTGTGCCAGAGAATTCTATGATTCATATACGAATGCTTATTGACAAGTTGAACCCTTTCTCCTTCCAACAAAAAGAACCTCACGAAAAAAACCTATGACCCAAAATTACTCATCAGTCACCGTGGTGCTCCCAAGACTATGTTTGGCAGCAGTGTTTACAGGCTCCACTTATTGCCATTTCTGCATGTAGACTGCGGACAAAGGAAAGAGAAGGCAGAGGAAATGAGCAGAGGCGGGAGGAGGGGGTGTTTGGGGGAGTACAAACACCAGCGCAGGAAAGGTGTGGAGTGAGAGTCCAGCCAGCTAACAGAAGGGAGTGGGTGACCAGCACACCGAGAGCTGGGACAGTGAGCTACAAATATGGGCAGTGAGAGTGTATTCAGAGCAGGAATGCTCACTCTTCAGATTGATACAGTCATCAGGATGAGGATGATTCATATACCCATTGATTTAGACCCTTCCTTTCACTTCCATGCCCTGAACAGTGACATCAGTTCTCGTCCTGCGTGTAATTGCTTTCACTTCATTTATTTCAGGATGATATTGGATCCAGCCAGTATCTGAAGACGGAGTTAACCCTGCAGATTGAACAGGCTATAGTGGCACCCTTCCACCCTGACGATCCATCCCAGTCTCCACATGCCTAAAGAACAATGATGGAAGTGACACTCTGGTCCATTTACTATGTCCCGTGCACTCTCCACCGCAAAACCAAGTGATTATCTGGGAAAGATTCAGATAGAAACCCCAGCCAATGTTAGGGGAAACAATCTGGGGAAATTCCTCTCCGACTCCCCCACACCCCCCCTCCTCCCCACACCCGCAACGATCATCCAAACTGGCTCAGGAGATCACAGTGGCCTTGGGTTTCCTGCTGAACCTGCCTTTGTAAGAGGCAGTCTCCACCCTAATCAGAAACAGGTCCTCTCATTCAATGAATTAATGTCCATCAGCCAAGGTGGCAACCCTGAAAAAGAACCGCCTCCTATTTGATCTTAAACAACTTAAAATAGTGTCCCCTGCGCCTCACTGTTATGCTCTGGTGCTTGGCCGATTGGAATAAATGCACTAATTCTTAGACTCGTTAAAGTCTTATTATTTAACAATTGCTTGGTTAAGATAACTATAAGAATACTATCAAAAATTACTAACTATAATAAATTAATCATGAGCTACTACAAATTATGACTAGCCACTACAAAGGCTTCCTATCAACTCCCTGAGGTAACAGTATCAGGTGGCTGTTCTCTACTGCCACCTGCTGGTTGGAGGTCTTGTCTGCCACATACATGGCAGGTTATGCGTAAACACTCACTAAACTTAAATTGGAATACACTGTTGACTGGAAAGCTACCTGTTCTTTGCATTATCTTCAATATCTTAATCAGATCAACCCTAAGTCTACATTAAGGCGGAGAGTCCCATCTCTTTGAACACTGATAATTAACTCTACTATCTTATCATTTTCTTTCTGCTTATCTGAGCATTAATGCTTTAGAACCGTGGCATTTATAAAATCAGTTTTGGATCTTTGAATCAAGAATGCCCCCCCCCCCCCCCCCCCCCCACCCCGCCCCCAGTGTGGTACTGAGCCAAATTGTGCCGATCATGTTGTGCTCAGGAAAGTAAGCTGCCTTTCAGCAGCATGCAACTAAATTAAAATTGCACATTCAAATCACTCAGTTCTCTGTAAAGTCATCAATCTGAAACGGATAATTGCCATGCAACAAGTTAATCAAATTGCTGAACCATGATTTCAACCCCTTGTGGCTCAGTGTGTAGCATTGGCTGTGAGTTTTTGTGATTCTATGAATTCAGCAAAAAAAAAAGCTTGCCGATGCAATTGGTCATTGAAGGTCACAACAGCACCTGCGGTAGATTTCTCCCCCCCCCCCCCCCCCCCCCCCCCACCCCTTGCATTTGGAATATTACCAATGATGCAGAACAATCTAGGTAGTGGGAACGTCTCACCTCAACAGTCAAGGTCATATGGAAAGGTTACAGCTTAGAAAGAGACTATTAACCCCATCCTGTCTGCGCTGGCTAAAAAAGATCAACCTCGCTGCCCATCCTAGCCCCACCTTCTAGCAACCGATCCACAGCCTTGCAGGTTACAGCATTTTAGCTTCAGATCCAGATACCTTTTAAAGGAGTTGCTAGTTTCTGTCTCCGCCACCAAACCAGGCCGTGAATTCCAAACTTCCACCACTCTCTGGGTGAAGAAATCTTTCCTCATGTCCCCTCTTGTCCTGCAACCAATCACCTTATATCTGTGCGACGACAATAATCTCTACCTCAATGTCAACAAAACGAAGGAGATTGTCATCGACTTTGGGAAGCATAGTGGAGAACATGCCCCTGTCTACATCAATGGGAACGAAGTAGAAAGGGTCGAGAGCTTCAAGTTTTTAGGTGTACAGATCACCAACAGCCTGTCCTGGTCCCCCCATGCTGACACTACAGTTAAGAAAGCCCACCAATGACTCTACTTTCTCAGAAGACTAAGGAAATTTGGCATGTCAGCTACGACCCTCACCAACTTCTACAGATGCACCATAGTAAGCATTCTTTCTGGTTGTATCACAGCTTGGTATGGAACCTGCTCTGCCCAAGACCGCAGGAAACTACAAAAGGTTGTGAATGTAGCCCAGTCCATCGCGCAAACCATCCTCCCATCCATTGACTCTGTCTATAATTCCCACTGCCTCGGAAAGGCAGCCAGCATAATTAAGGACCATATGCACCCCAGACATATACTCTCTTCCATCTTCTTCCGTCAGGAAAAAGATACCAAAGTTTGAGGTCACGTACCAACCGACTCAAGAACAGCTTCTTCCCTACTGCCATTAGACTTTTGAATGGACCTACCTTGCATTAAGTTGATCCTTTCTCTACACCTTGCTATAACTGTAACATGAGATTCTGAAGTCTCTCCTTCCTTCCCTATGTACGGTATGCATTGTTTGTACAGCATGCAAGAAACAATACTTTTCACTGTATACTAATACATGTGACAATAATAAATCAAATCTAATCAAATAAATACATCTGTTCTATGCATCCCAACCATTCCCTGCGGTATCGAGTCCCACATTATCATCACTCTGGAGAAATAAGTTCCCATTGAATGTTTATGGATTCTAGTTCTGGTCTCGCCCACAAGTGAAAACATCTTCTCCACATCTACCCTATAAGATCCTTTTGTATTCTTGAAAACCTCTATCAGACCATTCCTCAATCTGCTTTTTTCCAGCTAAACCTTTCCCAGTCTGTTCAATTTTTCCTGTTAGATATCATGCCCTGGATTTTCACCAAGTTGGGATGACTTGGGAACCCTTTAAAAGCGACAGACCTTTCCCAATGCTAGGATTCCTGACCCCATTCGGGGGCTGAATGATTTTCAGGAGTGTGTTTAAAGGGTGTGGGCTGATTCCTGTCAAAAGCTCGCATCCAGCTCTCCCAACCTGGCCAGCTCCATTCCGAAGGTAGGTAACTCCTACTCCTCCACAATTTTCATGGAGTTGGTTAGGCTTTTAAAGAGTGGTGGTTCACAGCCCCTCAGAGGGGTAATGAACCACAATCTTCATGAGGGAACCTTTTAATAGGTAGTTCAAAAGGTATTTCTCATGCCTCCAATTCTAAGCTGTTGTGTATGCTTGGCTGAGAGTCCAGCCAACTCTTGTAGAAACAGCTGCGCCCCAGCAAAACCATTGTTTCATTGACAGCTCAAGCGCTCTGGGATGTTTATTTACACAAGGTTAAGTGTTTTCAAGGGCTTGTGACTTATGTTTTGGTACTTTCAAGCTTCTGGAGGATTGATAGGTTTATTGCCTTCTGAGTGAAATTACGCTTTTTAACATAATAGAAAGTTTTGAATAATTTACTTTTTAAAAAAGTATTTTTGAAACATTCTACTGCTACTATAAAGTTCATTGGTTCTATAGTGAGTCACTAGGCAAGTAGGTGCCATATCTTGGCACTGAGGGTATGAGGGGCCATGCGTGGGTGAATGGGAGTGAATCGCTTGACATTTGGGGGAATGAGGGGCCGGGGAGGTAGGTATAAAGAAAGAGCTGGGAATAAGGAGCAGGAAAGGCCATGGGGGGGGGGGGGGGGGGGGGGGGGGGGCGTCAGGAAGTGGATTGGATAGGGCATAGGGAGGGTGAGGACGTGTGTGAGGGGTGAATGTTGAGACTCCATTTGTTTTTATTTTCACTGGGCCAAAGTCCCACTGAACCAAGGCAGGCCTTTTAAACAACTTCAGCACCCAAACGTCAGCGTGGATCCCTCCAAATTTTTCCTGGGACAGGCTGGACTGACTCTAGCCCATATCTGCAAACAACCCCCCCACCCAGCCCCGACAACGCAGATCCTGCCTTTGCGGGTACTTTTTGCCTGAGGTGGTTGGGATGAGGCAGGAGTTTTTCAGACTTCTGTTGCCTGCATGGGGAATGACATCTCTCCATTCTGCTATCGCTCCAGTAAGCATTTCTTGCACCTTCTCCAGTGCTTTGATATCCTTGTTACAATATGAAGACCAGAGTTATTCACATCACTCCCAGTGTGGTCTAACCCAGGTTCGATACAGGTTTAACACAGGTTAAATCAATTCCATCTCAGGAATGTAGAATTGAATTCTCCCTCAGTGTGCCTGGTCTTACAACACCAGGTTAAAGTCCAACAGGTTTCTTTGGAATCACTAGCTTTTGGAGCGTAGCTCCTTCATCAGTGTACTCCACTAGGCGCCGGAGTGTGACGACGAGGGAATTTTCACAGTAACTGAATTGCAGTGTTAATGTAAGCCTTCTTGTGACACTTTAAAAGATTATATTAAATTGTGCTGTTAACTTGTGGCACTGTTTTTTTGCAATGTGTGAACATGTACCCCTCAATCTCTTTGCTCCACTCCCTCATTTAGACATTATTATCCAAGGAGTATGCGTTCTACTTATTTTTCCTAGCAAATGTATCAGCTTGAATTCATCTATATTAAAGTTCATTTTCCAACTCCACGGGTGTTCCATGAGTTTGTTTATACCTTCCTGTATTTTATTGCACTTCTCCTCAGTATTAACTGGAAACCAAATTTGGTTTCATCCTCAAATATTGCTTTCTAATTCCAGTGTCCAAATTGTTTACGTAAAGGGTGAACAGCACTGATGCCAATAGCAATCACTGTTCAATCTCTGACCATTCAATTCTAACACATGAAAACTGCTAGAAAACTGAAGTAAAAATCTCCCCATTGTCATAATATCCACTCATGTACATCATGAGATGCAAACACACAGTGATTGACACACAGGATAACCGATGAACACACGCGACATGGAACAACCAATCACCAGACAGGACACCACCACTATGAAGCCCACAGGGCATTAAGGCTTTCCCTCTCTCACAGGGCATGGCTAGGGAGATAGTTGCAGTGCACAGACCAATAAACATCATCACAATGGAGGTTATCAGTAGGGTTAATAGTGTGTCAGCCCACAGCAGATTATGTAGAGCAATCAACAGGTTCAATAAAACAGTGTTGGACCATCTCCTGTGTCGGAAGCCTGTTTCTCGTTTTACTGCATCCAGTTGCAGTCGATGTTAGACCAACACAGATAACACATCACCCATATAATCTCCTTGTGACTGATTCTATGTGTGAGAGCAGGGAGCGTAAGAGTGATACATATAACATAAGCTGTAGTTTACACTCAGCTCTTGTTTAATAACAACCCAATTTGCATGATAACCCAGCAAATTAACAAGTAGCGCATGAGATAGAGCTGCAATATTGATTCACCATTAAAACAAGCCTAATTTTAAGTTTATGCCAATTTGTTCTGCACTCTTCTAACATAGGAAATTATTTCTCCATGCCTTCCCTATTAAATTCTTTTCACACTGCAACCAGATTAACTTCAATCTCTAAAGTACTCATGAACCAGGATTTGTGCTATGACTTAGAGCATCTCCATCCTGACCAAAATCCTGAAAATGTCTGAAAATTCGAATCCTGCCCCCGAAACCAGCATTTCCCAATTTCCTGGGGACAGGATTGGAGTTGGGTTTGGGTTTGTGGATCTGCAGTTCGCGGAGGCAGCTGGCCATGTAAATCACCAGTGGGGTTTTGCAAGAACAGGAGTGTAGCATTTGAAGTTTGCAGGTTAGAATAGGTAAGAATAGGACTGAACTTGGTGGATGCGTTTGGATAACCAGAAAAGGTAAAGTACTCATTTAGACAGGTTCCCGGGACATCTTTGGGAGAGGCAAAGCACCTTTTGAAGTTGTTAAAAGTGAGCATGATTGTGGACTTTTTACAAACAGAATCATTGGAACTTTCAAGCCATCAAAGAACTATCCAGCTGTCAAGGAACTGTCCAGCTGTCAACTGGACAGGGGGCAGCATTAGGAATTAGGCAGCAATAGAATTAGGGGGCAGCAGGGTAGCATGGTGGTTAGCATAAATGCTTCACAGCTCCAGGGTCCCAGGTTCGATTCCCGGCTGGGTCACTGTCTGTGTGGAGTCTGCACGTCCTCCCCCTGTGTGCGGGGGTTTCCTCCAGGTGCTCCGGTTTCCTCCCACAGTCCAAAGATGTGCGGGTTAGGTGGATTGGCCATGCTAAATTGCCCGTAGTTTCCTAATAAAAGTAAGGTTAAGGGGGGGGGGGGGTTGTTGGGTTACGGGTATAGGGTGGATACATGGGTTTGAGTAGGGTGATCATGGCTCGGCGCAACATTGAGGGCCGAAGGGCCTGTTCTGTGCTGTACTGTTCTATGTTCTAAACCAGTATAAACCTGACAAAGCTATCCAGGAAGTGTCTAACTTGTCAAAGCTGGCTAGGAAGCATCAAAGTGTCAAAGCTATCCAGGAATTGTCCAAGGATATTAGTGAGTTGGCACGGAGGCAGTAAGGGTAAAGCTGGTAGGAGACAGGCATGGGTTGGCATGAGTTTGCATTAAGCTGGCATGGGAGTATGGGGGCCTGGGGTTGGGTGGGAACTGTGAGTAAATGGAGGATGAGGGATTGAGGGGTGAAGGCTGGAGGGATTTTTTTTGGTGTATTATTAATTAACTTTTGTTTATTTAAACTAAGTGCTGGAGCACAGAGGCAGGTTTTGTGCCCAGCCTTCCACCATACCCAGCAGCCTCCGTCCTCATTTTGCTGTCACTTGCCCAGACTCCTGGTTCAGCCTGACACCCGGAGAGAAAATCTGGCTGTGGGCCGATTTTTCAAATCTCCCAATTCAGCAAGCCTGACCTGGTGCTGAAAATCTTGATCAAGGTTTTCAAATTCATTAATTTACCGGGCGGTGGACATCATTGGCAGTGCCAACATTTGCTGCCCATCCTTGAGAAGGTGGAGTGAGCCACCTTCTTGGTTGCAACTGAGTGGCGTACCAGGCCATTTCAGAGGGCAGTTAATTGTCAACAACTTTCATAGATATCATAGAATTTATCATAGAATTTACAGTGCAGAAGGAGGCCATTCGACCCATCGAGTCTGCACCGGCTCTTGGAAAGAGCACCCTACCCAAGGTGAACACCTGCACCCTATCCCCATAACCCAGTAACCCCACCCAAAACTAAGGGCAATTTTGGACACCATGGGCAATTTATCATGGCCAATCCACCTACCCTGCACATCTTTGGACTGTGGGAGGAAACCGGAGCACCCGGAGGAAACCCACGCACACACGAGGAGGATGTGCAGACTCCGCACAGACACAGCCGGAATCGAACCTGGGACCCTGGAGCTGTGAAGCATTTGTGCTATCCACAATGCTACCGTGCTGCCCTGCAGACCCACTTTGCAGTGTGTCTGGAGTCACATGCAGGCCAGACTGGGTAAAGACGGCAGATTTACTTCCCTTAAGGGTATTTAGGGAGCCAGATGGATTTTTATTAACAAACCGGCAATTTCACGATCACCATTATTGCGATGAGCTTGATATTCCAGATTTATTTAGATAGCTGAGTTTACATTACCCGGTGGGATTTGAGTTTATATCTCTGGATCGTTACTTTATGCCTGTGGATTACTAGGCGAGTAACATAACTGCTGTGGTGCAATACCAGATACACAACAGAGGCCATGTGGCCCTTAGGTTTTCCGTGTGTTGAAAAACATCCAAGATGCCAGCCGGCAGGATCCCAGCGTTTCCCTTATCGTGGGGCAGCAGGATCCTAGTGCTTTGTGATGGTGTGGGGGAAATGCTAGCTTCGATCTGGTGCGTGACTAAAGTTGTTTTTTTTTCTCTGTTCTCGTGTTTTGAAATTCAGCATCAAACACTTAGCTTCCTGCTATTTCTGGCCCAAATAAATTGATTTCACTGTTCAGTAGCTGCTGTGAGTGGTTCTATCGTTCAGTCTCCATAGCAACTGAGCCCGAAAGGCTATTTTGGTAAATTAAGGATGGATATTTTAATGAAAGGCAGTTGAAGCAGCGATAGTGGATTGTTCATACTTGTCAGACCTGCAGAACAGAAAAGAGAAGAAAGAAAACGCGCTGACAACAACAGGGACAAAGAGGCAAATGTGAAATATTCCAACATTATGTAAATTCCATTCCTGAATTACCCTCACAATCATCCTCATTCTCGATCACCAGCTGGCTTACTCTTAATGCTAACACATCTCAGGCTGATTTAAATGAGACTCGGGAGCGCGCACTTCAATCACTGTCACTTACTCTGGCCTCAACAACCCCTTCTTCCGCTGAGATTTCCATCCCAGTTTAGTTATGGAGGCAGCTTTACAATGTGTCCAACGTACCTGAGAAAGGTGGGAGAGATGGGGAATTTGGGAAGTGGTGAAAGGGTGGGGTGTTTGGCTGGGGGAGGATGCGTTGGAATGCGGAGGTTAGGATGTGATGGGGTGGGGTGATGGGGTGAGGGGTGGGGGTTAAGTGGGTTCAGTGCTCCAGACACAGGAAATCATTCTTACAAAATCAGCTAAACCCCTTGTGCCTCATCGCTGGCCAATCACAGCCCCCCACCTCGAAGCTGCCAAGTTTACGTGACGATAAGGATCTTTCAAAGAATCAGCGCGGAATGAGGCCATTCGGTCCATTGGATCTGCACCGACCCTCCAAAAGAACATCCCATCCAGGCCCTCCTCCCCCACCCTATTCCCATAACCCCACCTCACCTTTGGACACTAAGGGCAATTTATCATGGCCAATCCACCTAACCTGCACAACTTTGGACTGTGGGAGGAAAGCGGAGCACCCGGAGGAAACCCACGCAGGCACAGGGAGAAAGTGCGAACTTCACACAGTCACTCAAGGCCCGAATTGAACCTGGATCCCTGGTGGTGTGAGGCAGCAGTGCTAACCACTGTGCCACCCCTCCTATTTTCATTTCTATAAAATCACTGAACAGTTTAGTGTGTGTCAAACTGTGGGAAGCCAATGCCACCCTTTCTTTCTGAGCTATATCAATGTAAGTTGTTGTTATGTTGTCACACACAGAGGGTGTTAAAATCTAGAATGTGCTTCCTGAAAGGATAGTAGAATCCGATTCCACAGGAACCTTCGAAAGGCATGTGCATTTCTAAAATATGCATCACAGTAATTTGCAAGGTTATGGGGAATAAGATGAAATGTGAGACTAAATAGGCTCGATGGGCTGATTGGCTTCCTGCTGTGCTGTATCATACTGAGGCCTTGTGGGAGAAGCTTCAGCTGGGCCAATCAAGGAGGAGATTCAGGGTGGGATCAACCCACCTGAGAAACCTGGTAGGGGGTGAGAGAGTGACCACAAGAGGCTGAAGAGAACAGGATTTGTTTTATTATTCTGGAGGACTTGTTGGGAGCTGGAATGTATTGTTCTGGGTGCTAGGCTGAATTCTCAGGTCTTCTTCACTAGCCACAAGGTTACCAATTTTTGCTGGACATATCCCTAAAGGATTCATTTCATGACCTCCAATCTCAAACTGCTCCCAATACTTCAGCCATTCGTCATTAAATATGGGCAACTGACAGGAGCGGAGACCGCAAGAGGTTTGGGGGCGAATCAAGAGAGGAGGAAGCCAAGGGAGGGGAAATCGAGGGGGTAGGGGTAGGGGTAGGGGGAAACAAGAGTGGAGAAATTGATGGAGGGAGGAAACCGAGAGAGGGGTTAAACTGAGAGGGGGAAAGATCTGAGAGGGAAGAAACTGAAAGAGGGGGGGAAACTGAGTGTGGTGGGGGGGGGGGGGGGAACTGAGGGGGGTGAACTGCGAAGGGGGGAACCAAAGGAGGGGGAAACCGAGACATTGGGAGGGAACTGAGGTGGGAGTGGGAACAAGAGAGGAGAAATTGAGAGAGGGAGGGAACCGAAAGAGGGGGAAAACCGAGAACGGGAAAGAACCACGAGAGGGGAAACCTGAGGGAGGGGGAAAATCAAGAGATGTGGAGACTGAGAGAGGGAACTGGGTGGTGTGCCCAGGGAGGGGAGGAACCAAGAGGGGGAAATAAGGGGGGGACCGGGAGGGGGGAAACCTAGAGAGGAGAAAGAGGAGGGGGGACCTGGAAGGGGGGGGGGGATCTAGAGAGGAGACCTGGAGAGAAGGGACACTGAGCAGAGCAAAGCTGAGAGAGGGAGAAGTGAGAGTGACGAATTTGAGGAGGAATGGAGAGAGGGAGAAAGCAGAGAGTGAGAAGATATAGGAAGCCATGAAAGAGAAAATGAGAGAGGGTGGCAGTGAGAGGGGAAAATGGAGAGGGGGGTGGGGTCATCCATCATCTAACAGAGATTGGGAGAGAGGGGTCATCTATCTTCACTCTCAATGCACAGCCAGAACCCTCCTGCACAGTACAAGGTGCTCTCCCAGTCAATTACACATTTCACAGCACCCCACCCCACTTTTCCACAGAGGAATTGGATATTGAAACCGACCGGAATAGAGCAGCCTTAACCAAATTGGAATACAGCAATCTAATCGAGAGATAGCAAACAGATGTGCTCAGCTGTGATGCTTCCCTCAGTCAAAGAGTTTACTGATGCTCAGCCTGGACCAATCGGATGTGATTTTGGATAGTTCCCATGGATACTGCAAACCAGGAGGAGTCAGCATCTTTGGTAGAGGAAAGGAATCGGAAGAATCGTAGGTGTGTGGGGTCTATTGTGTTTGAAAACAGAGATAAACTGAATTAGAATTTGTTAAGGTGGCAATCAAATGCACACAGCGAGCTGTCGAAAGTTCCCCTTTTATCATCCCAGCTTTCTGAAAACGAGAACCTTCAACTGAAAGGTCAGATTGAAAGCATTCTCAGAAGAGGTAGTGCTGCTGATTCTCTCTGATGTGAGATGAAAGGGGGTGAGTCAGAAAACCCATCACCTTCTCTCAAGCTGTTGACCCAACACTTGTGACTGTGCCAGACATTAACCCTTCCAGCGCCCGCCCTTTGCTGCCCAAATCTCGGGGGAGGGGGTGGGGGTTCTTCTTGTTTTTTAAAAACAGTATTCATGTTGCACAGTTAGTATTACATCCAATTACATTGAGCCCCCAGCGCCGAACTTGGCCATTCATAGAAACATAACAATTAGAAACATAGAAAATAGGAACAGGAGTCATTTGGCCCATCAATCCTTCTCTGCCCTTCATTATGATCATGATGGCCTGTGCCTGTATTTATGCCCTACATAAACTTCCTACCTTGTCTCTTTATCTCACCCTCTCAGCATAACCTTCTATTCTTTTCTAAATATATATTTACTATTTGCCTCAACCACTCCCTGCGGTCGTAAGTTCCACAGTGTCACCACTATCTGGGTGCAGAAGTTTATCCTGAATTTATTATTCCCTAAGTTGTGGGAAGAACCGGGATGCAGACCAGCTTCGATTAGACTTGCCATTGCTGCTCTCACTATCACTCCTATGGTTCCCGCTACCTAATTTGAATATGACTTATTTTTATTTCGGTATTCAACCAACTTTTAAAAATTGCTCAATCTTGGACGTGGCTGGCTAGGTCAATATTTATTGCCCATCCTTAAATCCCCTTGAGAAGGTTAAGGTGAGCTGCCTTCTTTAACTGTTGCGGTCCGTGTTGTATTAGGTGCACCCACAGCACTGTTAGATGGGAAATTTCCAGGATTTTGATCCAGTGGTAGTGAAGGAACAGTGATATATTTCCAAGTCAGAATAGTGTGTGGCTAGGAGCAGAACCTGATGGTTCCTACACACTTACTTTCCTTGTCCTCCTAGGCGGTGGAGGTGATAGATGTTGAGTCATGATAATGATATAATGCCTTGGGTTTACTTACCAGACAAGACGCAAGGCATCAATCACGCACAGGGATTGGGTAAACGCGGTAGCACAGTGGGGAGCACTGTTGTTTCACAGCGCCAGGGTCCCAGGTTCAATTCCCGGCTTGGGTCACTGTCAGTGTGGAGTCTGCACATTCTCCCCATGTCTGCGTGGGTTTTCTCCGGGTGCTCTGGTTTCCTCCCACAAGTCCCGTAAGATGTGCTGTTAGGTGAATTGGACATTCTGAATTCTCCCTCCGTGTACACGAACAGGCGCCAGAATGTGGCGACCAGGGACTTTTCACAATAACTTCATTGCAGTGGTAATGTAAGCCTACTTGTGACAATAAAGATTATTATTATTAAACATGGTGTGGGTTCATTATTAAAATTAGGCACATGGGAACAGTTATACATTAGGTATAAAGCTTGGAGGCATCTGAGCTGTGCGTATGTGTTCTGCTCAAAGCTGTGTCACATGACACGTTTCCCTACCAGTGATGACATGCTGATATCCCTTAAATGCATATTACAGGATTATCCTTTCTTTCCCCTCTTCCAAAAAAGTATAACTATTTACAATACATGTTCCTGTTTAATTACTATTATATAAATGCATGGTAAAGTGTAACGGTAACCTTCTGGTATGCCCAGGTATCTTATAATAACAACCTTGTCTGGAATTTTCTTTGATTGCTCTAGTAATCTGTGGGATCATCATTCTTGGATGCTGTCGCTGGATGTATTTGGGATCTTGACTTCATTGCAATAGGACTGTACGGTGGTTGAGGAGCTGGAATGGATACGATTTGTCCTCAGTTACATTTCACCATTGTGCCATTGTGTGCCATGATATTTTTTCTGAACAAATCCTTGTCACCTTGGCTGGTTACCACACACCTTCTGTGGGATCCTGGATTTAAACTAGTTGCCCCAGCTGTAAACGTGACAATTCTGCACGCACAATTTTATTGTGCATGTTGGTCAACTTCTCGTGTAGTTTCAAAAGTTGCTCTCCAGTTGCTGAGTACAATGGACAAGAGTAGGTAAATAAGTACACACTGGTCTGCCAGACATGAACTCTGCCGGTGATGGAGTAGTTATGCTCTCAAGATAGCACAATAGTTAGCACTGTTGCTTCACAACTCCAGGGTCCCAAATTTGATTCCCGGCTTGGGCCACTGTTGGTGTGGAGTCTGCACGTTCCCCCCATGTCTGCGTGGTTTCCTCCAAATGCTCCAGTTTCTACCCACAAGACCCGAAAGACGTGCCGTTAGGTCATTTGGACAGTCTGAATTCTCCCTCTGTGTACCCGAACGGACGGCGGAATGTCATGAGGGACTTTTCACAGTAACTTCATTAATGTAAGCCTACTTGTGACACTAAAGATTATTATTATTAGATGTAACATGGCAATTTGTAGATCATGCTTGGTCTGTCTAAATTTGAGAATCGGGGATGGCATCATGAACATCATTAGCTTAGCTAGGCTATTAGATCTAGGTTAATGAGGAGAATCACAGTACTCTACAGTGCAGAAGGAGGCCATTCGGCCCATCGAGCCAGCACCAACTCATGGAAAGAGCAACCTACCGAGGCTCAAGCCCCCACCCCCATCCCTGTGACCCAGTAATTTTTTGGACACCAAGGGGCAATTTAGCATGGCCAATCCAGCTAATCTGCACAGTTTTGGACTGTGGGTGGAAATCGAAGCACCCGGAGGAAACCCACGCAGACACGGGGAGAAAGAGCAAACTCCACACAGATAGTCATCTGAGGGTGGAATTGAACCTGGATCCCTGGCGCTGTGATGCAGCAGTGCTAACCACTGTGCCACCGTACCATCTAAAGAAGTAATGTGATCAATATTTCACTTCTCACACATATCCTGAAATGGGGCACCAAATAAACAAAAAAATGGCAATTAGAGTGTGCGCGGCAGTTGAACTTGACATACTGTGAAATTGCCATATAATTGTGTAAAGTGGTTGACATTGACAATAAAGTCAATGCCATGGAAATAAAAGATGTCGAATGAGATTTTGGACCAACGATGGTTGACAACTTTATGTGGAATCTATTGTGCTTTGTCCTGACTTTGCAGATACTCTTGACAAGCCTCACACTTCGTCATGACTACTTCAATACCATTGTTCATCCCCGGCCAATAGACTGTATCTCTTGCCAGTCTCCTCGTTCAATCTATGCCGATGTGTGAGTGATGAAGTTGCTGAAGAATATCAGTTCATAAAGATTCCGGTCTGCTGACATGCCTGCATTTAAAAATGACTCCTTGGGAGTTGCCTTGTTCATGCCATTCATTAAGGGCAAAATATTCTCACATGTTCATGGACATGCTGAATTGAACCAGGCCAGCCTTCAAAGATGGCTTCCTACAGTTTCTGCAGTGTCGAAAGTTTTGCCATTTCTTCTTGCAGCTTTTGCCATTTGCACAAATGTACCAGATCAATTTGGAAAGTTCAATGTCAGTGAAGTCAACTTGTAGACCTAAGCAGGTATTTTCTGTTTTCGTTGGGGTAGGTAATCTGCTGAATGCATCCAATGTGACCATCAATTATCTGGCTTGAACCTAATCTCACAGTCATTTTTTTTCAATTTAGAGTACCCAATTATTTTTTTTTCCAATTAAGGGGCAATTTAGAGTGGCCAATCCACCTAACCTGCACATCTTTGGGTTGTGGGGGGTGAAACCCACGTAGAAACAGGGAGAATGTGCAAACTCCACATGGACAGTGACCCAGGGCCCAGGATTTGAACCCGGGTCCTCAGCGCCGCAGTCCCAGTGCTAACCACTGCGCCACCGTGCTGCCCCCAATCTTATAGTCTTTATCTTTATCAAGATCTTTATCAAGAGACATTGCAATCCTGGTGAAGCACAAGTCAATGGTTTTTGATAAATTATCTCCAGTGCCTGTGGGCAGTCTCCAATACAAATCATTTGCCAAGGAGCGAGGTATGAAATTGTATAATTCCAAAAATTATAGCTAATGTTTCCCACTCAATGTTGGAGTAGCTGACAGATTTTGAATCAAATGGGATCAGTGCGCCTTTTTGTAGTACGCATGCGCCCAGAATTTTCTGTGAAACATTTACCTCCAGGGTATTTGTATCTCCAGAATCATAAAATTGCAATTTTGATGCTTCTGATAATGACTGTTTCAGTGCTTTGAGGAGGTATTGGGTGGTCTTTGTACCAGAGGAAAGGCACAGTGTCCTGAGCAATGAAGGTTTTTGACTGAAATTGGGAACTTGTGGAGACAAGAAATGAAAGAAACCTAGACATCTTTGAAGAGCGTCCTTACCTTGAGGAATTAGCATGACTTACTATCCTCTATTTTACTTGGATCGGAACATTTGCCAGCCCTGGAATAAATAAAACCAAAGAATTAGATCTGCTGCACATTGATGTCACATTTCAGACTGTTGAACACCAGTCCTTTCTTAAGTGCTGCTTTAATCAGTAAGTGCAGAATATGGTCACGTTCTTGATTTGTTCTTCCCACAACATCAATATCATCCAGGAAAATTGAGGATAGTAAGTCATGCTAATTCTGCAAGATAAGGACGATCTTCGAAGATGTCTCGGTTTCTTTCATTTTTTGACTCCATAAGGGCAGCATGATAGCACAGTGGTTAGCACAGTTCGTTCACAACTCCAGGGTCCCGGGTTCGATTCCCGGCTTGGCTCACTGTCTGTGGAGTCTGCACGTTCGCCCCGTGTCTGTGTGGGTTTCCTCCGGCTGCTCCGGTTTCCTCCCACAATCCAAAGATGTGCAGGTTAGGTGGATTGGCCATGCTAAATTTCCCTTAATGTCCAAAAAGGATAGGTGGGGTTACTGGGTTATGCGGATATGTTGTAAATGGGGTGCTCTTTCCAAGGCTCGGTGCAGACTCGGTGGGCCAAATGGCCTCCTTCTGCACTGTAAATTCTATGATGCAGTTGGGGCTTATGCCGACTCAGTTATCTGCTTAGGTGTAGTTCTAATAAACAGGTTTTAAGCAGATGCCAGAGTATGACTACAGTCTGTCTAGGAACCAAGTCCCACACCTAGAGCCCAAAGTAGAAAGACCCATCTTAGAGCACTGTCCCCACAGAAACCACAAAGGATACCTTGCAGTTCACCCCGATGTTATACGGAATATGTTTGGATGGATTGTTGCCACTCCCTCAGCCAGAGGCACCGTGGGCTGTTGTAGCACTCCCTCATGATCGTCCATTTACTGGTTGCATGAAGTGGCTGAACTCTTTGCTTTGAAAAGGTAGGAGAACTGTGGGCCCTTTCAACCACATCATTAACTCAATACCTATTATTGCATGGTACATGTCTGTAAACATGTTCCTCGCAGGTACTTTGTTTAAAAATATCCACCAACACCTTTTATTCTGCAACAAATTTGATAGCACACCATGCCATCAATGCTCACCATTCTTTTTCTCCCAAGAATTGTAATATTGTATTGAAATGACTCAACATCACCATTGATCCAAAATGAATGAGAACTTGAAATCAGACTCAAGGACTTCAATATAAATCCATTTAGCACATTTTGATTGCAACCAAATAGTGCGGTTCAGTGAGATCATTAAGCATTATCCAAAAAGAGCAAAACTTTCATAACAGACATAATTCCCATTCACAAAACTCACTACAAGAATCGGTGTTGCCTCATAGCAACAGAATAAGATATAGGACCCGATTGCACAGCCTCGTCACGCCCGATTCAGTGACATGATGAGGCCGTTAAATCTCGCGAGTTCCAGATGAACATATTTAAGTGAGACACTAGGCTCATTTAAATATGTTGGCGCCCGATTCTCCTGAGGCCGAGGAACTAACGGCCGCACGTGGGAGACCTCGTCATAGCGCCGTTTCGTACTTGTTCACACAGACGTGGACCAGGTATAACAAAACCTGGGGGGGGGGGTCTTCCAAGCCATTGGAGACACCTGTGTGGTTGGGCTCTGGGCAGGGTGACACCCGGACACCTTGGCACCATGAGCCTGGAACCGTGGCACTGCCACCCAGGCACTGCCAGGGCTCCCAGGCACTGCCAGAGTGCCAGGCCAGCAGTGCCAAGGTGCCTGGCTGTCACGTTGTCCATGCCAGGGATTGGGCCAGGGGGTGTCTTGCCCTTAAGAGGTGGGATGAGGTAAGAGGTATGTTGGGGCAGTGGGGTGGGGAAAGGGGTCTGAAGGCCGTGGTGGGGTATCCGAGGGCTGGTCGAGAGATCGCGGCAGCATTTAAAAATGGCTGAGCACGTCAATACAGAAAGTGAGGGCAGGGCGGTCTTGGTGTGGCATTCCTTGCCGAGGTGAAAAAGAACAAGAGTCCTGATTGATAGCGGATCGTTCTCGGCACTACAGTCACCGAGAAAGACCCCACTGCATGTGCCCAAAACAGTACTCTGTCCTGTGGGTGTTAAAATCACGCCCTAGTTAATGGTATGTGAGACAAATCTGAGCAATCGAGCATCTTGCCATGTCAGGAACCAATTTGGTGTAGCTCGCCAATTCAGGATTATATCCCTACCCCACTGCAACTGGTGTTCTTAGTGTTTATGAAGATTAGATTGACCTGCAGTTATATAAGCATCTTTAATGTGCTAAAACATTATAAGACACTTATCAAGACAGAATTGGACAACGGGTCAAAGAAGGAAATGTTTGGATGGTTGACTGAAAACTTGGTCAGTGAGGTAGGTTTTACAGGTTGCTTAAAGGCGGAGAGAAAGGCAGAGAAGTTTCGGGAGGGAAATCCAGAAATTAGGGTCCAGGAATAACCACCAATGGTGGAGCGATTAAAATTGGGGATACACAAGAGGCCAGAGTTGGAGGCTCATGATCTCAGAGGACTATAGGACTGAAGGCATGTACAGAGACAAGGAGGGGTGAGGAAGGATTTGAGGATGCAAAGGCGAATTTAAAATTTGATCCGTTGGACCTGGAACCAATATAGATCCACAAGAACTGGGGTAATGGGAGTTAGCTTCGGAGCAGCAGTGTTTTGGATGAGCTCAAGTTAATGGAAGATGGAGGTTGGGAGGATGGCCAGTTTGCTCTTCAAAGAAAGCACACAGCAACCTCGTGTCTCTCCATTGAAATAGACCAGTGAACAAAATGAATTGCTGGAAGCTTTGGCCTTCGAGAATATTCACAGCTACAGACAATCATCTGAGGGGGAAGAACAGATAGGGAAATAAATCTGAGTACATCAGTGGTCTGTGCATTACACAAATAAACTCTATAGTTTCTGAATAAAGGCCCCTGATCATAAGACCGTAAGACATAGGTGCAGAAGTAGGCCACTCGGCCCATCGAGTCTGCTCCGCCATTCAATCATGGCTTATATTTTTCTCATCCCCATTTTCCTGCCTTCTCCCCATAACTCCTGATCCCCTTATTAATCAAGAACCTATCTATCTCTGTCTTAAAGACACTCAATGATTTGGCCTCCACAGCCTTCTGCGGCAAAGAGTTCCACAGATTCACCACCCTCTGGCTGAAGAAATTCCTCCTCATCTCAGTTTTGAATGATCATCCCTACAGTCTGAGACTGTACCTTCGGGTTCTAGTTTTTCCTACTGGTGGAAACATCCTCTCCACGTTCCCTCTATCCAGGCCTCGCAGTATCCTGAAAAGTTAAGTCTGTTTCACCCTCCATCGAGGCTGCCAAACCTGCTGAGTCTTAGTTGTTTGTTTTTAAGAATCCAGCATCTGCAATGTTTTGCCCATAGCTTTATTGTCTCCTTAAGGGCTCATGTCCTGCTGAAAATGAAGAGTTACATATTTTCCATCTGTGCTGAAAGGCAGGATTCCAACACCCCACCTCCTGGCGTGTTTTCCAGTGGCAGAAGCAGCTTGCCATTGGCTGCCAGTGGGATCTATGGCATTATGTATGGCTCGCCGGCTCCAGCATTAACAGCCATTCAGCTTCCTCGGCCCTACGTTCCTGCGGTCCCACACTGAAAACTCAGCCTCTCTTTCTTTCTCTTTTTCTCTCTCTCTCTTTTTAGAAGTTCTTCTTTTGGATCATCTCTTCTTTTAGAAGTTACTTTAAACCCGCCTCCCTGCCTCAGCTTTTGTTCACTTGTCTCAATCGCACCTTATTTGGGTCAGTGTCAAATGTGTTTGATAAAGTTCCTGCGAAGTGGCTTAGGAAATATTTTACTTTGTGAAAGATGCTGTCTAAATGCAAGGTGTTGCAGAGAAAATGATTACCACCTTGATTTGCCAGGTTCGGCTTTCAGAAGCATCTGAAGATGCAAATAACCGAAACTGCCACGTTTTGTGATGTGAGTTGTCTCCTCCCTCTTTCACCACCCACACGCAAGGACAGAATCATGTTTAATTGAGAGTCCCTGCAGCATTAGGCACTCAATGACAAAGGTCCCAAACCAGGAGACAACACCTTCAGTTTTCAGATAAAAGTGACCATGAAGCCTTTATAAATACTCACATTTGTCATTTTTATCCTTTACAGAAGAAAACCTAGTGTCCTTACCTGGTGTGAGGGGACTAAGACCATAACCTGTTTAGTTTTTATAAAATGCCTATAGATAGCCCCATGGCTACTTCTAATATTTAAAAAACTGGACAACGGCCTTTAAAAATAGTTGAAGTTCTCTCTCTGTGTGCCCCTCAAACAGAAGGAGCTACCATGGCTGTATTTCAGAAGCTTGCACCTCTTTATCTCTGAAGAGACACTAATAGCCACCTGAGGACTGCAGAGAGCAAATTCAAAGGGAACAATACAAAGGCCATTGGCATTTCATAGATTAGGTGGGCCAAGAAGAATCTATTCACCTTTTAGGACAAATGACCTTGCAACCTTCCTTTCAAATTTTAATGGATGGAATATTTCATAGAATTTACGGTGCAGAAGAAGGCCCATTGAGTCTGTACCGGCCCTTGGAAAGAGCACCCTACCTAAGCCCACACCTCCACCCTATCCCTGCACCTCAACCCTATCCCCGTAACCCCACCTAACATTTTTTGGACACTAAGGGCAATTTAGCATAGCCAATCCACCTAGCCTGCACACATCTTTGGACTGTGGGAGGAAACTGGAGCACCCGGAGGAAACCCACCCAGACACGGGGAGAACGTGCAGACTCCATACAGACAGTGATCTGAGCCTGGAGTTGAACCTCGGACCCTGGAGCTGTGATCCAACCGTGATAACCACTGTGCTATCATGCTGCTCTATTTGACCATGTCAGGAACCCAGGCGAGGGATACGCATTCCTTGTCAAAGACATTGGGCCCGATTCTCCGCACCCGCGAAAAATCGCGAAGTTGGCCGTTAAAACGGGCGCGTTTTACGACGGTCGGGAAGGGTCCATTTCCCGACGTATTCACGTCCGGGAAATGGCCTAGGAACGTGGCCGTGTCAATCACGTGCGCGATGATGACGGAACGCGACGACGATACGACCATGCCCACGTGACGCCGCCCGACACTGTAAAAAGGCGCGGGCGAGCACAGAATCTGTGGCCCATGATGTCGGAGCTCAGGAGAGCTGCCCCTCGGTTTGTTGAGGCCGTTGTCGAGACGCTGCTCGATGCCGTTGAGCAGAGGAGGGGCACCATCTGCCCGCGTAGAGGGCATCGCCAACCTGCCAGCGCTGGGCGCCAGGCCTGGCGTGAGGTGGCTGCTGCCGTCAGTGCTGTGGGGCAGACCCCTCGCTCAGCAGAGCAATGCAGAAAAAAGATGCACAACCTCACCAGGGCTGCCAGGGTAAGTGCCAAGAGGGTGCCCCCTGGTCACAACCATCCCTTCCCCCTTAAATTAATCACCCACCTCCCCCCCTGGCACGGGGGGTGGAGGGGGATTGGGGCAGAGTTAGTTGAGGGTGGTTCACAAAGTTGTCACAGACCCAGCGCTCTGGCCCCCGTGGAGAGATGCAATGGTCTTATGACAACTTGACCCCCAAACTGTGCCAGTATCTGAACGGACTGCTGATACCTGCCGTATTGTAATGATCTACCTATACCCCCTCCCCCAACAGGACAAGACCGCTCACAACACCCGTGAGCGGCACCAGACTGGAGGGGGTTCGCCCAACCTGCACCCCCTCACCACGTTTGAGCAGAGGGCACTGGACCTTGTTGGGGGGTCTGGCACCCTGGAGGTCACTCTATGCGAGGTTGGCGGAGCTGCAACAAGTGAGACAACCCTCCATGACAAACACCCCCCCCCCCCCCCCCCCCTCCCACATCCTCTGTCCCTTCACACACACTACCCACTTGGACACCTCCCCCATCCTCTGTCCCTTCACACACCCTGCCCACTTGGACACCTTCCCCATCCTCTGTCCCTTCACACACCCTGCCCACTTGGACACCTCCCCCATCCTCTGTCCCTTCACACCCTGCCCACTGGGACCGTCCAGCGCCCGGCCGAGCGAATCTAAATAACCCGTTTCATTCTCTTCCCTAGGACGTGATGCCGAACGACCAGGGCCGTCTACCTCCAGGCGGAGACATGCATCTGGCCCCACCTCACCCAGGGCTGCACAATATTCGGTGCCCGATCAGCGGGGAGTCCCATCCTCCCCAACAGAGTCTGTGGAGGACGCCCAGAGGGCGGCGACACAGCAGGAAACAGAAATGGCCCGCCAACGCCCTGTGGCCTCTCACCTGGACGATGACACAGAGGAGGCGTCAACCCAAGACGACCTCGAGCTTGCGGCACTGCTATCTCCCACACCATCTATCATCCCAGAGACACTCACCCCGGCTGGCCTATTTAGTGATGAGGCTCCTGGGTCACAGTCTGGTTCGCACATCACAGCTGAGCAGGTACAGCAGGTGGAGGTCGGAGCAGACGAGGGCCCGGACTGGCGGAGGCCAGGCCAGACCCAGCATGCAGCTGGCTCCCAGACGTTTTCTGAGTTCCTGGAGTTTCTCAACCCACCCGCACAGCCGATGCCTCACGAAACCCAGGGAAACAATGACGGGATGAGGGCTGTCTTCCTGGCTCTGCAGACGCTGTTAGAGGAGTCGAACCGCGTCCATGAGCAGGGAGTGGTGCCGCTCATGGCAGCGACCCAGTCTGACACCGCACGGATGGCATCCGCGGTGGAGGCAATGGGTCAGGTTATGCAAGGCATTGAGGTTAATGCGCACGCGTCATCATCGGCCCTGGACAGGGTTGCCCTCTCACAGGCAGCAATGTGCCAGAGCCAAAACGACATTGCCGGCACCCTGCGGGCCTTGGCCCAGTCTCACCAGGTCATGGCCCAGTCGCAGCAGTCAGTCGCCAAGAGCATCACCCGCCTGACACATGTGCTGGATGGCGTTGTGCACTCACAGGTTGAGGTCGCACAGTTCCTGGCGGGAATGTCTAACTCCCTGGACTCCGTCTCTGCAAACCTTCGGATCCTGGTGGATAACGTCGTAGGCCTCCAGGACTGGCAGCGCCAGGTGTCGGTGGCGCGATGGGGCACCTCCCCGCTCGCACCTCTGTCCCAAAGTGAGGCCCGGGGGCCATCGGGGTCCCCGAGGGAGGAGGAGGTTTCGGGGCCCGTCCCATTAAGTCCATCACGGGACGTCCCGGAATTCTCGGCCTCCCACCATCCCATCCCTGGTGCATCGGGTGAGCAGCAGGCAGAGCAGGGTGGCACAATGTCACCCGAGACGCCCGCAGAGTAGCCTGGCCCATCAAGGCCTGGGTCGCCCCAGGAAACGCTTGGCCAAGGAGAAACGAGTCGAAGGGGGCGATTCGCAGCAGTCCTCTTCCACTCCTGCTGTATCATCTGGCACTCACGTAGACGTAGTGGTAGGGCCCGTAAGGCAACAAAGTGAGACACAGAGTAAGTTGGCACGGGTGAAGGGCACAGTTTAGTTGTTGGAGCTAGGGCACCTGTAAATTATTGTTAACATTAAACACACTGTTCCACCTTACTTGTAATACCGTGTGATTGTTCCACAGCCACAGGAATCGTGATGGTGACCGAGTGTCAGCTCGGGTTGACAAGCGGTGAAACGTCGGTGCCGGGTGTGCAGTCCCTGCCCCTCCCCCCACCCTCTCCCACAGCTAGCCCACGCGGGCACGTGATGGAGTGTCCGTGACGAACTCAGCGGCCACCAAGGTGGATGGTTCAGCTATTGCCATGGGTCAGACTCTCTCTAACGATTCTGAGCTCACAGCTCTTCGCAGAGCGGGCTGTCATCATTCCACATGGCACTGATCACACCCGCTGACACAGCCATCAATGTTGTGCCATACCGTCTGGACCCAGTGGTAAGGGTGATGTCGAAGTGGAGCAGTGTACATTGAGAGGGGGTGGGGGGGGGGGGGGGGGGGGGGGGTGGGGGTTGTGGTGGTGGCGGTTGTGTGTTGACCCTCTGCACGACTAGCGATGCAGGTGGTGGTTTGGTGTTCAGCCGGGACGTCACATGCGATGCGTGAACCGTGCTGCCACCAAGGCGTCGCGTGCCCGCCGTCCTCGCCGGTTCCGTCATGCAGCCTCCTGGACATCACCAGCACCTGGGTCGTGTCTGCGTGCTGCGCCCGCCACTCCACCAGCCTCCTCCTCCTCCTCCTCCTGCTCCTCCTCCCTCTCCTCCTCCTCCTCCTCCTCCCTCTCTTCCTCCTCCTCCTCCTCTGTGCTGGCACCACTGCCACTGGCTTCTCCCTGCGCCTCCTGCAGCAGGTCATCTCCCCTCTGCATCGCGATGTTGTGCAGCGCACAGCAGACCACAACAATGCGTGCGACCCGATCGGGCTGGTACTGCAGGGCCCCTCCGGAGCGGTCCAGGCACCTGAATCTCATCTTCAGGAGGCCAAGGCAGCGCTCCACCACAGCCCTGGTTGCTGCATGGGCCTCGTTGTATCGGGTTTCCGCATTGGTCTGAGGCCTCAGTATAGGCGTCATCAGCCAAGACCTCAGCGGATAACCCCTGTCGCCTAGCAACCAGCCCCTCAGCCGGGGGGGACATCCCTCAAACATCGCAGGGATGAACGACTGCGCCAGTATGTAGGAGTCATGCACACTCCCTGGGAACCTTGCACAGACATTCATGATCCTCATGTGGGGGTCGCATACCACCTGGATATTCATGGAGTATGTCCCCCTTCTGTTTGTGAACACATCCCTGTCCCCTGCAGGCGGGCGCATGGGGACGTGAACACAATCGATTGCCCCCTGCACCGTCGGTATCCCGGCCACTCTGGCAAATCCACGAGCTCGTGAGTCTTGAGTTGCTCGGTCCTCGGGAAAGGTGATGTAGTGGTCCGCGATGGCATAGAGGGCGTCGGTCACATCCCGGATGCACCTGTGCACCGATGACTGGGAGATCCCGGAGAGGTCCCCGCTCGGAGACTGGAAGGAGCCGGTCGCATAGAAGTTAAGAGCGACCGTCACCTTGATGGCAACTGGGATCGCGTGTCCTCCCCCCGTTCCACGTGGGGCGAGGTGCGCCATGAGGTGACAGATATGTATCACCGTCTGCCTACTCAGACGGAGTCTCCTCCTGCAGGTTATGTCCGTCATTGTTAGGAAAGAGACCCGGACACGGTACACCCTCGGCCTTGGTTGTCGCCTCTGGCACCGTGGCTGCATCCTCACTCACTCCTCCTTCCCCTCCTCCTCCTCCCCATGCTGCTCGACGACTGGCAACTCCTCGGCCCTTCCCTCTGCTGCTGCAGCTGGCCCTGCATCCACTGCGGGTTGTGGGTGTGGACGCTGCTGCATCTCCAAATGCAGTGCAGCGGCCCCAACCACTGCGCTGAACATAGCCGTTCTGTTCCCATACATCGTGCTAACCTACAGAAGGGTGGAGGGGGCAGAGAAACGGGACATGTTAGACGGAGGTTAGTCGACACCTCGGCAGCCGCCTGCCACGGGATACCTGTGTGTCCCGGTGGCCTGGACGCGCTGCTGACACGCGGGCAGCCTAACCCCTGGTCACTTTCTGCATCCAACGGGCAGTAAACTATGTCCTCCTCACCGGTGCATCAGTGGCCTGTGGCCGTAAGCCACAGGGCAACCAGCGGCCGTGTCCTCGTGACCGGCACGCCATGGCATGGTGGCAGACATTTTGTTACGGGGTTGGACGGCTCACTCGCTCACTCTCTCCCTAACACCCCCCCACTCCCACTCCCCCCCTCCATCTCCCCCCTCCGTCTCCCCCACTCCCCCCTCCATCTCCCCCACTCCCCCCTCCGTCTCCCCCACTCCCCCCTCCATCTCCCCCACTCCCCCCTCCATCTCCCCCACTCCCCCCTCCGTCTCCCCCACTCCCCCCCTCCGTCTCCTCCACTCCCCCCTCCATCTCCCCCACTCCCCCCTCTGTCTCCCCCACTCCCCCTCCGTCTCCCCCACTCCCCCCTCCATCTCCCCCCCTCCGTCTCCCCCACTCCCCCCTCTGTCTCCCCCACTCCCCCCTCCGTCTCCCCCACTCCCCCCTCCGTCTCCCCCACTCCCCCCTTCATCTCCCCCACTCCCCCCCCACTCCCCCTCTCCATCTCCCCCACTCCCCCCCGCTCTGGACCCCCCTCCCATTCTCAGGGATGCCTTCCCCGTTGTGGCCAGACTCCAGCAGTGCGCTGAGCGGTGCGCTCACCTCCTCGAAGCTGTCGTCAGCCAGCACGACTGGTTGACGAACTTGAAAAGCAGGTGTGTTGGACGCCGTGTAAACAGTGCATGATGACGTCGGGACTTCGGCCCATACGGGCCGGAGAATAGCGGGGGGCCAAAAACTAGCGATTCTGGTCGTGTCGGGGGTGCGTTCGAGGCGTTTGACGGGAATGGCGACTTGGAGTTTGTGCGGGGTTCGGAGAATAGCGGGAGGGCGTCGGACCAGCATCGCCATGAAAATTTGCGCCGCCCGCTATTCTCCGACCCATCGTGAGTGCGGAGAATCGCGCCCAATGTGGGGAAGTGGGACTCATCTGACGTGAACCTTGCCTTTCTCCACTGCAAACTCATCTGCCATTTTTCCACCTAATTAGCAGCAGCATAGAAAAGGGGCTCTGCCCAGATTGAATAAATGGCCCATCTGCTCTTTTTCTACTGGAACTTCTGCACCATCACCCACTGATTATTTTCTGTGTGTCTAGCTTATATGAAGAGAACACTACCATAAAAGTGAATTATACAGCATCAATTTTCAACCTGCGGACTTCCATGGAGGAATACCTCATTGGACTTTGACTCTGGATGTAATAGTTTGCCCACACTGGTCTTCGCCTAAGAAATCATCCTTTCCTCTATCTCTCTTTTCCTATATGGGTATGCAGAGGGAGCATTAGTCTGTATATAACCCTGTGTTGTACCTGCCCTGTGAGTGTTTCCTGGGGACAGTGTAGACAGAGTTTCATCACAAAGACCACTTATTTCCATCTCTCTAACATTGTCTGACTTTATCCGTTCCAGCTCATCTACTGCTGAAACTTTCTTTGTTACCTCCAGACTTGGCTATTCGAATGCATTGCTGGCTGGCCCCTCCCATTCATTCTATTCTCTGTAAACGTGGGGTCATCCAGAAGTCTATTGCCCATGTTTTAAATCGTGCCAATTCCCCTTTCCCTATCTCCCTTAAGCTCACTGAGTTACATTGGCTCCCAGCCGTGCATTGTCTTGATTTTTAAATCCTCATCCTGGCTTGCAAAACCCTCGACCAGCCCGACCGTTGTAATATCTCCCAACCCCACAAACCTTTGAGAACTCTGTGCTCATCTAAATCTGGCAGCTTCAGCATCCCTGCTTTTAGTAATTTCATTATTGGCGACTGTGCCTTCAGTTGCCTGGGTCCGAAATGCTGGAATACCCTCCTTAAACATCTCCACCTCCCTATCATCCTTTCTTCCTTTAAAACGTTCCTTAAAACCCACCTTTTTGACCAAACCTGGTCACCTGACCTAATATCGTTTTATGGTGCTCTGTGTCATATTTTGTTTGATAACGCTCTTGTGAAACGCGTTGAGACAGTTTATTACATTAACGGTGCCATATAAATATACGGTGCTGTTGTTGACTTTCTGTTGCCGAAATTGTCATTTTTCCATTTGTCACATGAACTCCCTCATTTAGTTTTTGGACAAAGTGGAATGAAGAGTTCAGAGGAAAGTAAAACTGAAAACGTACGGCATCATTGGTTTCAGGTAGTAAAGAATCGGGAAAGAAGAGCCTGCTCCATAAGGAATATTCTTATTTCAAAGGAATTCTCTGTTTATTTATACACTGTTTAATTTAAATCACAAATGATATTTGTGTGAAATTTACACAGGAGCTAGAACTACAGTCAAATTAATTACAAAACATACATCTGGGTAAAGTATTAAATCAAACCACAGAAGTTCAGACCCCTTGTTGCTTCACGCCCCTTGAACAAACACTGATCCGTATTACAATCACACAATTGTCTCCACACTGCTTCCTCATAGCGCCAGGGACCCGGTTTGATTCCGGCCTTGGGTGACTATATGTGCGGAGTCTGCACTTTCTCCCCGTGTCTGCGTGGGTTTCCTCCGGGAGCTCTGGTTTCCTCCCACAGTCCAATGGTGCCAGTTAGGTGATTGGCCATGCTAAATTGCACCTTAGTGCCCACAGATATGCAGGTTAGATGGGGTTGCGGGGTCATGAGGATAGGGTGGGGGAGTGGGCCGAGAGTTCTATCGGAGGGTTGATGCAGACTTGAAGGGCCGAATGGCCTCCTCCTGCACTGTAGGGATTCTGTGGAACTGTGGAGAGGTGTTGAACAGAGGCTAATCGCTTCTTGTGTTGGATGAAGGGGTTGCAGGGAAACTGGAGAAGGAGGTGTTGGGTTGGAGGTCTGGGAGCTAGAATTTGTGGAGGTTGAAGGTTGCAGTGTCGGGAGGCGATGGTTTCCAGAGGATTGTAGGATTCTGGAAGTTGGAGATATGAAAGGGGGGGGGGGGGGGGGGGTGCAGTGGTGGTGCGGTGGCATGTGATTGGTGGGGGAGGGGGTACTGCGAAGGTTGCAGCAGTTCACTTGCTACTTTGAGCACTGCTTCACACTTTGAAGAGTGCAACAGAAAAGCAACCCTTAAAACTGCTCCCATTGTGCTCCAGAGAAAGTGGAGGGATGCAGAAAACAAAGGGATGATAAGTTTGAAAAAACCTGCCTATTTAAACGGTCTGTTCTTGGTCAAAAAGTGTAGGTGAGAAGGTTGTGGATTCAAATCTCACTCCGGGACTTGACTGCAACAATCAACTGATTGGTCTCGATGGGCTGAATGGCACCCTTCTGTGCCGTAATAGCATAAGAAGTGTGCAGAGTGGCTGGTAATGACCCTGAAAGTAAAGTTCACTTTAAGAGTCTGGAATGGAAAAGAGAATCGAGTGGGGCGTAACCTGCTGCCAAGTTGCCATCAAAGGCTTGAGATAGATGAGATCTTAATGCAGAGCGGGAATGGACGCGGAAGCAAGAGTCGGCAGAATGCGATTCAGGTGAGAAATGGCAACAGAAGAGAGAAAAGCCGGGGAATGGGACAGAAACACGGAGGTTAAGAGAATACAGACAGATACAAACACTGGGATGAAAGATATGGAGAAGAGGGAGAAATGGCAGAAATTAAGAGAAGACAGAAGAGCGAAAAAAAGAAGTGAAATAAAAGTCAGGTCTAACACGGAGAAAGATCAATCCAAGCTTCACTCGAATGCAACCTGTTGTCAGAATTAATGATGATTTTAGCTCAATGAAGTTCAGACACAGAAGAACAAGTGGGACACATAAGCCAAACAGCAGAAGCATGCAGGGGTCTCTCCAGTTACCTCTGTTGCTAAAAGATAACATACCTAGAACCAAGCACTCCAAATGAGAGTAATTTCATTTCAGAGAATCCCTACAGTACAAAGAAGGCCATTCAGCCCATTCAGTCTGCACCAACCCTCCGAAATAGCACCCTACCTGGGCCCAATCCCTGCAACCCCACCTAATCTTTGGACGCTTTAGGGGCAATCTCGCATGGCCAATCCACCTAACCTATTCTCCTGCATTTTCTGCAGGGGGAGGCAGGTTCAGACACAGACAATTCTACTCGTAAGAATGAGAAACTTATTTTAAAACTGTTGGGTCTGTTTCAGCAGAAAACAAGGCAAAGATCAGTGAGTGTTCCAGGCCAATAACAGACATCTCTACCAAAAAGCGAATTTCACATGGGATAGGTCTCCCTTTCCTGCTATCTGCCCTCCTTTCCCGCTCGAGCTGGCTATTATTGTGAAGCATGAGTCTCCGTTATAGCATGTCCCAATTTCAAGAGATGCAACATTGCAAGTGGAAGACCCATCATTTTCTCAGGGGAAACACAGGATGGGCAGAAATGCCAGCCTCACCAGTGAACTCTTTGCGCGACACGAGCATGGGCAGATTTCACTCTCCGGGTTCTTGACAGGCGATTCGACGGCTGTAACAATTCAGCTGTCTTCACCCGGCATTCACACTGGGTCACTGGGCTGCCACCATGAGGATTAACCCGTTTGATTTCACTACCCACTCCCCTTAGATTGGGGCATGAGTAAAATTATTGTGCTCTAATTGTCACTGGCTAGGGCTACCTTCTGCAGGCATATACGTGAAAGATTGTGGATCAGGGCTGCGCTGTCCTGAATTATCGGTTCCCACACATTTACAATTCAGTGGTCGTTGCACTCAAAGCAGAGTCGAACTTCCTCCCAAAATAACCTGTTGAGGTTGAAAGACCAATGGAAGATTAAGTTGATCAAAAGTGTTGACAGGGTAAATAGGGAGAAAGTGTTTCCTCTGGCCAGCAGAACCCAGAACAAGGGGGCAGAAGATTAAAATTGAAGTCAAATCACTGGCTACATCCATCCTTTGGTCAAATACTCCATGAATCTGTGGCACTCTGGCTTCACGGACGCACAAAGCACCCAGATCGAAAGCATACAGAAAAGTAAGATTGATCTTAGCTCCTCAGTATCAGTCATAGGACCACACCCTTTATTTCACGTGAAACTCCACAAACAAGAGTTTGGAAAATCCCATATGCAATCAACCCAGTTTCGGAACTGGTTGCCACCACCACACCCACAGTTATCAAGGCAACTCAGAGGTTTGTCCCCGTCATTTCTAAAATGGAAAGATGCCGAGAAGCTCTATTCCTTCCATGCTTCAGTTCCTCAATGAAGCACTTGAACAATGGAACCTGTTTGTACCTCAGTGCCCGTCATGTGGAAATGGTGTGTTGTTTTGTAATTTTAATACGATTATAATTCAATGATTTTTCTCTTAATATCCCGTCCACCGTTTCCCTGTCACCTGCTGAATTTGTCATGTCATGATTGTCATGTTTTTAGCCTGGATAGTCAATATAGGAATGCTTTGTTGCAAGTTACACTGTAATTCAGCCTTTTGGCTGTGAACGTGTTTCTTGAGTAAAATATCATTATTAAACTCAGGGCTGATGTCAGAAAGTATTTCTTCACACAAATTAGTGTAGAAATCAGAAACTCTCTTCCCCTAAAAGCTGGTAAAGTTGGGGGCCAATTAAAATGGACTGATTGGGCTGATGTTTGACCTGTTTCTATATTCCTATGTAATCACACGTGAAGCTTTCAAGATTGAAAGTGGTGTATTTTTGTTGGGCAAGGAGTTAGCAAGCCAAGATGAGTAGATGGAGATCAACCATAATATAATTGCATGGTGGAATAAACTTGAGGGGGCGACTGTTCCTGTTCCTGTGTTCAAACTGGCCAATTTTGCTGTGTGAGTCCAGACAGTGACTGTTGGCTAGGCTGATAGACTGTGGGTGGCATCACAGTCAATCCCCAACTTGTCTTGACAAGTGGACACTTGCCAGGCAGAAGGGTAGGGGGTGACTAAATACTGCTTAGGCGTAAAGCCCAGGTTAGGTTTTCACCTCTATCCCAAACCACAGGAAGAAACTAAAGCAATTGAAATGCTGTACTTACCCTGGTCTGTATGGTTTCGGAGTGTATGTCACTGGGGGAGGTTGAGATGAGGGTGGGGGGGGGGGGGGTGTTAGGGTGCAAGGATTCTCACTCATGGTCTTGAGGTTGCTATGTTGGGCAATGTCATGTGTTTACGAGATATTACAAAACACTGTCGGAAGTTACAGAATGCTTCTTTTAAGGCAACAGTTAGTGGTCCCTTTTTGTCATTAATAATTTGGAGAAAGGAGTGGATTTTCATTAAGATGTTATTAAATATTAGGGATAAAATTCCAGAATTCCAGTCACTGGTGTAAAACATTTCAAGAAAAAAATCCACATTTTCTCTTTCGAAACAATACTTCAAACCAATAGATAAAACCTTGAAACACATATCAAATCTGGCAATGGGACCCCCGACCACATGACCTCCGCAGGGTGAAGTTCAAAATCTCAGGGTAGGCGTGAAGCTGAAGATTTTTTCTGTGGTCACTGGGCAAGATCCTGGCCACCTTGTGGAAAGCAACACAATGTCAATCACCCTATGTCCTGTTCTGACCTTTACTTTCTTGGCTCTGAGATCTATGGTACTCTCCAGTCCACTCACTCATTGCATCCTCCTACAAGCAAATGGTGGAATCTTAAACCCCGTAGCCTGGGCTCAGCAAACAGTTTGCTTTTCGGTTTATCCATTCTTTTCTCCTATTTTTAAACCCTCTTGCTGCCCTGCACTGTGAACCTCAGCCATTCACCCTGGCTTTTCATTAAAAGCGTGGCAGAAACAGGCAGGAACAGGCGCAAAGTGCTTGGCGGAACAAATGCTTCCCAAGAGGTTTACTTTTCAATTTGATCGCAGACGCAATGGCTGGAAAAGAATATTGGCAGCAGCTTGGATTATCTAGGGAAGTACAGAATGATTAAGGAGCATTCATTTCGACCTTCAGTCTTTCGCCTTTCCAAAAGCTGGGCACGTTGAAAACTCTGTTGCCCACATCCTAACATGCATTATATCTTGTAGACCTATTACCCATTATGCTTGTTGACCTACATTAAATTCCAGTCCAGTATTTTCTCAATTTTGAAATACTATCCTTGTTTATAAATCCCGCATCGGCTTCATCTCACTTTATTTCTGTAATCTCCGCCAGACCTATAATAATAATATTTATTAGTGTCACAAGAAGGCTTACATTAACACTTCAATGAAGCTACTGTGAAAACCCAATTCCTGCGCCTGTTCGGGTACAGTGAGAATTCAGAATGTCCAATTCGCCCAACAAGCACGTCTTTCGGGACTTATGGGAGGAAACCGGAGCGCCCTGAGGAAACCTGCGCAGGCACGGGGAGAAATGTGCAGACTCCGCGCAGGCAGCGACTCAAGCCAGGAATCGAACCCGGGTCCCTGACACTGTGAAGCAACAGTGCTAACCACTGTGCTACCATAACCCTCTGAGCTCTCTGCACTTCTCCAATTCTGGCCTCTTGAGCATCCACAAATTTCATCGCTTCATGGCTGACCACCATGTTTGCAGTTGCTCAGGCCCAGAGCTCTGGAATTTCCTCCCCAACCCTCTCCACCTCTTCCTCTTCCTTAAAGGCACTCCTAATAGCTACCTCCTGGGTAAAGCTCTCTTTCACCCATCCTAACACCTCTTTACATGCTTCAATGGCAAATCTCAGCTGATACTGCTCCTGCGAAGCGCCTGCAAATTTTCTATTATGTTACAGGCGCTACATCAATGCAAAGGTATTGTTGTTCTACTCACCAAATCCACCCTCCAATGAGTGCATGTCTAAAACTGTCCCACACTCCTCACTGAGGAAGCAGGCACAATGTTCGGAGCTAAATAGAAACAAGCTCCATTTAAAATTCACAAACAGCGAGGAAGGTTAGCCGGCATCTTTTTACATGGTTTGTAGAATGAATATTCAGCTTATTTCTGCAACAAGGTGCAATTTCTTTCTGTTGGCTCGTTTAAAAGTTAAAAAGAAACTCAATATCAGAATCAATTAAGATAAACTATCCAAAAGCCGATCCATTCAGGTACAAGGCATCCTATCTTTTAGTGTTAACCATTTTTTGGGAAACAATAATAAGAGCTGTAACATTAAACTTTAAACAACAGAGACCAAACTCGCTAGTTCATTCTACGAGTATATATTAAGCATCATGTTTTGGTGACCTGCTCATTATAATACAACTGTTGGACATTGTAAAGTCAGTGGCTATGTGTTGTTCAAGAAATTCCGATGTTTCTTCTGCAATCTGACCAGGTATCCTGAAACCCAGTGCTGACTGGTCTAACTTTGGACTGGAAGCATCGTAGCTCGATCTAGTTTCTGTGTTGCAACCAGTCCTCTGCAAAAACTGCATGAAGTTCTCCTCAATGGACCCTTCTCGACTGGGCAGCCGGAGGTCCTCTTCCAGAGTGTGTTTGAAGAGGCAGTTGAGATGCTTGCTTAGCTCCCCTCTGATCTGTCGATTGAGGCATCCATAAAAGAAAGGGTTGATGCTGAAGGACGTGTATCCGATCCAAGTAACAATTGTTTCCCAGAGGCCCAGAGGGCCTGAGCTCTGGTTCAAAGTGGAATGCAAGTGAAAAGCAAAGAATGGCAGCCAGCAGAATACAAACTGGCCTCCAACCAGAATGAGGATGATGGCTGCCTTCCCTCCGCCGAATGTCCGTTGTGGGGATGCCCTTGGCGCTCCGGAACTGGTAACCATGGTGGACCTACTGCTCAGCGATTCTGACCTTTGCCTGGGTGTGTCCATCCAGGTGGGCAAGGGTCTGTGTTGCATTGCCGCAACCCTGGCCACCTTGAACATGTTGCAGTAAACTATCAGGATAATTAACACCGGGAACAAAAAATAAAACAGGCTGAAGAAAATGATGTAAACCTTTTTGTATGTCTCTCCGCCCCATTGCCAGGAACACTGATTGTTCACATGCGCTTGGGAATTCCAACCCAAGACTGACATTATTGACATTACGATGGCTTTAATCCATATGCAGATTATGACGGACACCACCAGCTTCAGCGTCATCCTTACCTCATATCTCATGGGATGTACAATGTAATAATATCGCTCGACGTTAATGGCCAGTATGGACAGTATGGAGGCACTTATAAATAACATGCTTAGGAAGAGGTATATCTGGCACAAAGTATCGCCAAACATTATGTTGTCAAAAAGTGCGGAGCTGGACACCATTCCTAAAGGCATGAGGATTAAGACCGCTGTCAGGTCCACGAGACACAGATGGAAAACAAAAACAAATTTTTTGAACAATGGAGTCCTGATAATTACAAACATCACTGCAGTGTTTCCAATAATCCCGACTAGATCAACCAACAGCATGAAGAAGAGACCTATTGACTGGGAAACCAGATCTCTATCCTTGGACACTAGGCTTTGATTGAAGAGCGTTGGAGTAGGAGAGACTCTGTGCTGTCTTCCTGGAATGGAAGTATTCCAAGTCCATCCTGCAGAAACTGGAGCAGCCATGGGTGTGTATGGTGACGTAAGGATGGAGATCCTAAATCCTTTATTTCCAGTCCATCACCCATCCTCTTTTGGGATAGGAACTTATCCAACGGTTGGCAGACTCTTTCTTTTTTCTAACCATGAAAACCCTGATGGGCCATCAAGATCAACCAATTCAATAGTTGGTACATTTCAGGTGAAATAGTGGATGAATTGCCTTCAACTTGTGGTTTAAATTAGGTTTCATTCTCCAGAAAGAATAACTAGTGAAGGCTTGACATGTCTCCTCCAGTTCAACTCTTTAGGTTTCCTTTCTCCATTGCCACTTAACCATTGAGCTCACGCCATCCATTTCCAATTATTCAGCTGCATGAAAATCTGTGTAGAACAAAACAGTGAAAAGAATTAAGACCATACAGATGCGGACGGCTGGTTATAATTTTAATATACGAACATTAGGTCCAATTTTAGAAATGCATGCTTTTGTTGGAGCCCTTAATTTGCTTTGCCAGGTGTGTTATGGAAATTTGGGTGGTGCATCCATTGGATGGCGGAGTAGGTTTAGAGGACCAAATGGCCTACTCCTGCTTCTAATTCTTATCAGGAGTGCTCGCTTGTAAAACCGAGCATTGCTCAGGTAGAGAGAATAGGGTAGACTAGAGTGACTCACTTCCCAACTTCTTAAAGCCTTTCCACTACCTACAAGACACAAATCAGGAATGTTATAAAAGCTTGCCTAAATGGGTGAAGCTCCAACAGCATTCAAGAAGCTCAACACTTATCCAGGACAAAGCAACCCAATTGATTCGTACTCCATTCACCACTTTAAACATTCACTCTCTCCATCATGGGTGTGGTATAGCTGCAGAGTGTACTATTTCCACAAGCACTTCTCTCATCTGTAACCTCTACCACCTAGAAGAACATGGGAAACAGACAAATAGGAACACCACCACCTGAAAGTTCCCCTCCAAGTCACTCAATGTCCTGATAGGGCAGCGAGTAGCACAGTGGTTAGCACTGTTGCCTATGGCGCTGAGGACCCGGGTTCGAATCCCGGCCCTGGGTCACTGTCCGTGTGGAGTTTGCACATTCTCCTCGTGTCTGTGTGGACTTCGACCCCACAACCCAAAGATGTGCAGATTAGGTTGATTGGTCATGCTAAATTGCCCCTTAATTAGAAAAAAAACCCTCAGCCTTCTGATTTGGAACTATGGACTGGATTCTTCGGCCACGTCTGATACAAGATCGCCACGTACAGGACGGGGGCCATTTAAAGACCCTTTGACCATGAGCGGGAATTTCCACTCACCAAGCGGGTTCAGGCAAATAATCCCGCTCAATATCACTGTTCTTTCACTGTCACTGGGTCAAAGGGTAATCTCCCATCCTAACAGCACTGTGGGTAAACCTACAGCACAGACTGCAGCGGGTCAAGATGGCAGCACACTGCCAACTTCTCAAGGGCAATTAGAGACGGGTAAAAAAATAAAATAAATGAAAAATGACTCAAAAAACTGAACCCATAAAAGGAACAAGATCAATGAGAATCTTCTGCAACATTGTGAAGTGCACTGTGGGGCTTTACTTCTACGCTCCTAGCTCCAAAACCCAATTTAAGAATAAAGAGACCTAAAATGTATAATTATGAAAGGTTAGTTCCAACTGCAGCAGTGTGTCTTTTATCAAAAGATCAAAGGAGTTTGAATTTAATTAGCATCATTGTAACTTTGATCAAAAAGAGCTGGTTTGTCTTCATTGTACAGTTTTGTGTTGGCGAACATTGTCCTTCACTCCAACCAGATGATCAAGACTGAAAATGCATTTAGAAACAAGATTACAATTTCATGGTGTACAGAGCAAATCTCCCACTCTCCTACCCTTAATTGGATTAGCAGTACACTTACGGTTGTAATGTGCGTGTTGCTGGCAAGCCTGACATTTATTATGTCGTAACCCCCACAAGGTCCAGGGGAAACAATCATTAATCTCCCCTTGGGGCTCGTGGACTTGGAGCTCCTCAGGTACGGGGTGGAGGGCAGCACGGTGGCGCAGTGGTTAGCACAGCTGTCTCACGGCGCCGAGGTCCCAGGTTCGATCCCGGCCCAGGTCATTGTCCGTGTGGAGTTTGCACATTCTCCCTGTGTTTGCGTGGGTTTCGCCCCCACAACCCAAAGATGTGCAGGGTAGGTGGATTGGCCACGCTAAATTGTCCCTTAATTGGAAAAAATGAATTGGGTACTCTAAATTTATTTTTTTTAAAGTACGGGGTGGAGGCCTGCCACCAGAGCTTGTTATGACCCAAGGTTAAGAGCAGGCCCAGATCAGGGCCTGGTCAGATATATCCTCCCAGCTAGGACTGCACGGAGAGTGAGATGCTGCGTTATGCAGACCCTTGTCAATACTTGTAAATGAATCTAACTTAAGTTTACCGTCAGCCTCCTCTGTGCCATTACATATTACTGATCCCTAACTGCCCTGGGAGGCAATTGGTGGGCCGTCCTCTTGAACCACAATAAGTTTGATGCACCTCAGGGCTTTACTACTTCCGAGGACAGTTAAGAAAATCATTGCAGTAGTTGCGCATTTATCAGGACCTGGGAGCGGATTTGGCCAAGAGGCGAGCTGGGTTCAATCGGGCAAAAATGACCCTCTTTAAGAAGGGGGTGAAGTTCAGGATGCTGTACCCAGCCCACCTGTGGGTCACGCATGAGGAATGCCAGACGAAGTATGGATCATTATTATGGATCATTACTTTGAAACGCCAGACGAAGTATGGACCCATTATTAAAGAAATGAAGCTGGAGGCGAATTAAAAGACACTTAAGCATTGGAGAAGTACTGTGGCAGCGATTTGCGGTGCTGGATTGTAAAGATTTAAGTAGCTCTATGTGAAATGATGGGTTGTGTGGATGTTTAAAGGTTGATCTGTCTTGCAGGAACCTTGTTAGAGGGGGGGATGGGCTTTGAATTTAGTTCTGCTTTTTTCTAAAGTGATTGTTTCTTCACTGTTCTTTTTTCTGTTTGTTTACTGGGGAATGTGATGCTTTTAAAATGTTTATTCATATGGGGGGGGGGGGGGGGAAGAGAGAGAGGAGAGTACAATAGGGTGACAGACTGCTTGGTGCCAGGGGCGGGAGCTATCGTGTCAGCATGAGTCAGCTGACTCTCGGAAGCACAGTGGGGGGTGGACATGTGTTAAGCTGGAGCTTGACTTGGGGGATTGGGTTTTTATGTTGTTGCTAGGGGGGGAGCTGCTTTGCTGACAGGGGAGGAACTGTTACTGGGGGACAAATGGGAGGTCGGGAACGGCGATAGCCTGAGTGGGGACTCAAGGAAGCAGAGGGCGCGAGCTCAAGGCTGGCCTAAAAAGGGTGATGGCTAGTCGGCAGGGTGGTGGTTGGAAGCCCCCAGTCCAGGCTGATCACATGGAACATGAGAGGACAGAATGGGCCGGTCAAGAGAGCTCGCGTGTTCACGCATTTGAGGGAACTGAAGACGGACATGGCAATGCTACAAGAGACACACCTAAAGGTTACAGACCAGACGAGATTGAGGAAGGGGTGGGTTAGCCAAGTGTTCCACTCAGGACTGGACTCAAAGACCAGGGGGGTAGCGATCTTGATCAGCAAACGAGTGGCATTCAAGGAAGGGAGAATTGTGTCAGACAAGGGGGGTAGGTACATAATGGTGAGTGGGATGCTGGAGGGGGTGCGAGTGGTACTTGTGAACATTTATGCTCCAAATTGGGACGACGTGGAATTTAAAAGACGGGTGGTAGGTAAGATCCCAGGCTTAGAGTCACAATCCCTGATCATGGGAGGGGACTTCAACACAGTCTTTGATCCGGAATTGGATCAGTCAAAATCCAGGACAGGGAGGAGGCCGACTGCAGCAAAGAAATTGAAGGGTTTTATGGAACAGGTGGGGGGAGTAGACCCATGGAGGTTTGCACGGTCGAGGACAAAGGAGCTTTCCTTTTTTTCACATGTCCACAAGGTATACTCTCGCATCGACTTTTTTTGTTCTGAGCAGGGCGCTAATACCGAAGGTGGTGGATACTGAGCACTTGGCAATTGCAGTGTTGGATCATGCCCCGCATTGGGCGGATCTACGGGTTAGTGTGGAGAGAGGGCAACACCCGCTGTGGAGACTGGATGTGGGGTTGCTAGCAGATGAGGCGGTCTGTGGGCGAGTTAACAAGTCCATCCAGAAGTACCTGGAAACAAATGATACGGGGGAGATCTCTGCAGCGACCATCTGGGAAGCTTTGAAGGCCGTAGTCAGAGGGGAATTAATTTCGATACGGATCCACAGAGAAAAGGTGGAATGGGCTGAGAGGGATAGATTAGTGGAGGAGATACTCCAGGTGGACAGGAGATACTCGGAGGCCCCGGATGCGGGGCTACTGAGGGAGCGGCGGAGGTTACAGGTGGAGTTTGGGCTGTTGACCACAGGGAAAGCAGCGGAACAGTTGAGGAAGGCCGGCGAGGGGGGGTGGGGGGGGGGGGGGGGGGGGGGGGGGATCTATGAATACAGGGAAAAGGCAAGCAGAACGTTGGCGCACCAGCTCAGGAAAAGAAAGCCGGCCAGGGAAACAGGTAAAGTAAAGAGTAGAGACGGTAATACTGTCCTGGACCCAGTGGGTGTGAACAAGGTGTTTAAGGACTTTTAAAGTAAGTTATATGAGTCGGAACCCCCGGCTGGGGTGGAGGGGATGAAGCAATTTCTGGATCAGTTGAGGTTCCCGAGGGTGGAGGAGGACCTGGTGGAGGGGCTGGGAGCCCCAATTTAGATTGAGGAAATAATCAAGGGGCTGGAGGGCATGCAGTCGGGCAAGGCCCCGGGGCCTGATGGCTACCCGGTGGAATTCTATAAGAAGTTTTTAGAGATATTGAGCCCACTCTTTAACAAAGCAAGAAAGAAGGGAGTCCTCCCCCCAACAATGTCGCAGGCCTCGATTTCATTGATCTTGAAACGGGAGAAGGATCCGGAGCAATGTGGGCCATACAGGCCGATTTCTCTACTGAATGTGGATGCCAAACTGCTGGCTAAGATACTGGCCACAAGGATAGAGGACTGTGTGCCGGGGGTGATAGGGTGATAGGGAAGACCAGACGGGCTTTGTTAAGGTCAGGCAACTCAAGGCCAATGTTTGAAGGCTACTAAATGTTATTATGATGCCCTCAGAAGGAGGAGGCGGAGGTGGTGGTAACAATGGATGCGGAGAAGGTTTTTGATCAGGTGGAGTGGAATTACCAGTGGGAGGCGCTGGGAAGGTTTGTGTTTGTTGAGGGCTTTATTGACTGGGTGCCGTTGCTCTATTAGGCACCAGTAGTGAGTGTGCGTACGAACCGGCTGAGATCGGGGTATTTTGAACTACACCGAGGGACGAGGCAAGGGTGCACCCTCTCCCCGTTACTGTTTGCTCTGGCCATAGAGCCACTGGCCATGGCGTTAAGAGCCTCTAGGAACTGGAAATGGCTGGTTCGGGGGGTGGGTGGGTGAAGCACCGGGTCTCGCTCTACGCAGATGACCTGCTCTTATACATTTCGGACCTGTTGGAGGGGATGGGGGAAATAACGTGAATCTTGGGGGAATTTGGCAATTTTTCGGGGTATAAATTGAACGTGGGGAAAAGCGAGATGTTTGCGATCCAGGCAAGAGGACAGGAGAAGAGACTGGGAGAGCTGCCGCTTAGAATGGTAGGGAAGAGCTTTCGATAACTGGGAATCCAGGTGGCCCGGAAATGGGAGGCACTGCATAAGCTTAATCTATCCCGGTTGGTAGAACAAATGGAAGGGGACTTTAAGAGATGGGACATGCTCCCGCTATCACTGGCGGGGAGGGTGCAGACCGTGAAAATGAGGGTCCTCCCCAGATTTCTGTTTGTCTTTCAGTGCCTCCCCATCTTCATCCCAAAGGCCTTTTTCAAGCAGGTGAATAAGATTATTTCGGACTTTGTGTGGGCGAGTAAAACCCCGCAAGTGACGAAAGTGTTGCTGGAGTGCAGTCGGGGGAGGGTGGGTTGGCGCTGCCGAACCTCTGCAATTACTACTGGGCGGCTAATATAGACATGATCAGGAAGTGGGCAGTGGGGGAGGGGTCGGCATGGGAGCGGATGGAGGCAGCGAGTTGTAAAGACACCAGTCTGGAAGCATTGGTAACGGCACCTCTGCCGTTCTCGCCGGCCCGGTACTCCACAAGTCCGGTGGTAGTGGCGGCTCTGAGGATCTGGGGCAGTGGAGGAGATATTAGAGAGTGGAGGGAGCATCAATTTGGACCCCGATTTATAACAACCACAGGTTTGTACCGGGTAGGCTAGATGGCGGGTTCCGTTGTTGGCAGAGGGCAGGAATTAGATGGATGGGGGATCTATTTATAGATGGGAGATTTCTCAGCTTGAAAGCTTTGGGGGATAAATTTAAATTGCTAGCAGGGAATGGTTTTAGGTATTTTCAGGTGCGTGACTTACTGAGAAAACAGGTGCCGTCCTTTCCGCTGCTGCCGCCATGGGGGATACAGGATAGAGTAGTTTCCAGTACCTGGGTGGGAGAGGGGAAGTTATTGGATATTTACCAGGAGATTTCGGAGGCGGAGGAAACTCTGGTGGAGGAGCTCAAGGGCAAGTGGGAGGACGAGCTAGGAGGAAAGATAGAGGCGGGTCTATGGGCGGATGCTCTAAGCATGGTTAATGCCTCATATCGTGTGCCAGGCTTAGCCTGATACAATTTAAGGTAGTCCACCAGGCACACACGACAGCGGCTCGGATGAGTATGTTTTTCAGGGTAGAGGATAGGTGTGCGAGGTGCGCAGGAAGCCCAGCAAATCATGTCCATATGTTTTGGACATGCCCAAAGCTTAGAGGGTTTTGGCAGGGTTTTACGAAGACAATGTCCATGGTGATAGCAACACGGGTGGTGCCGAATCTGGAGGTAGCGATCTTTGGAGTGTCGGATGATCTGGGAGTTCATGGGGCGAAAGAGGCCGATGTCCTGGCCTTTGCCTCCCTGGTAGCCCGGAGACGGATCTTATTAATGTGGAGGGACTTGAAGCCCCCGAGTGTAGAGACCTGGGTTAGTGACATGGCTGGGTTTCTCAGTCTTGAGAAAATAAAATTTGCCTTAAGAGGGTCAATGGTCGGGTTCTCCCGGAGGTGGCAGCCGTTCGTCGACTTTCTCGGGGAAAATTAAAATTGTCAGCAGATGCAGTATTCCAAGGGGGGGGGGGGGGGGGGGGAGCGAGGATTGTTGTATGGTTGAGGTGTGTGAAGATTGGGCTGGGGGCGGGGGGGGGGAATGTTTATTTTACCATGTTGATGTCATTGCTTTTGTTACTGTTATAAAAATTTTCAAATACCTTAATAAAATATTACTAAAAAATAAGAAAATCATTGCAGGGCTGGATCCACAGTGGCGGGATTCTCCCATCCCCCAGCTGCATGTTTCCCCACGGTGCGCCGTTTACTGGAGGCGGGATGCTCTATGCCCGCCACTTTTCAGTGCGATTTCCCGTTGAAGCCACCCCATGCTGCGAGGAAACCCATGGTAAATCTCGCGAGAGGCACTTCTCACAGCGCAGCACCCTCTCAGTCCTGCATTGGAACACTGAACCAGATCGCGTGCTCAGGTTTCCAAGTGAGGTCTGGAACCTTCACCTTCTGATCAGAAGTGAGAGTGGTGCTAATCGAATGAAGCTGACACAATCCCTTTTCATATTCCTGGCAATGTGGCTCACAAAAGTACAGGACGTTAAGTGGTTCGCAAAATACTTGGGCGGGAAGCACAAAAACCTATTTTATTCAGCGAGAAGCAAAGGTATTCGCCATGAACTGGCTCACACACACAAACCCAATCTGGCTTTACTCATTCCCCAGAGTGGGTGTGTTATTTTGCTAAGGAGAGGTAAACAGAATGACTGATTGCTGTAGCAGTACTGCAGCTTGAAAGAATTACTGATTCAATATCAAGCAAGAACAGAGGATGCTGGCAAAATTCAGTGGGTGAGGCAGCATCTGTAAGGAAGGAAAGCGTTTTGAGTCCTTTGCGTCTTTGTCAGATTCAATATCTTCAGTCTTACAGATTCCGAGTTTATCAAGCTCTAGAATCAGAGACAACCATGTCAAAAATAGAACAATCACAACACGATACTGCTCAGCAGTTTCAGTCCACTTTCCATTAGATTTGGGCCAAGGAACTAAACTGACTAATTCTGACAGTAAATGAGAAAACTTTGGAAAATTTTAAATTAGTGGAAAAGTTTCTGAGATTCTGTATTTAACACATGCTGTACCTGCCCTTGGGGTGTCTGATGGGGGACAGTGTAGAGGAAGCTTTATTCTGTATCTAACCCCGTGCTGTACCTGTCTTTGGGGCATCTGATGGGGGCAGTGCAGAGGGAGTTTTACTCTGTATCTAACCCCGTGCTGTACCTGCCTTTGGGGCGTCTGATGGGGGCAGTGCAGAGGGAGTTTTACTCTGTATCTAACCCCGTGCTGTACCTGTCCTGGGAGTGTTTGATGGGGACAGTGTAGAGGGAGCATTACTCTGTATCTAACCCCATGCTGTACCTGGCCTGGGAGTGTTTGATGGGGACAGTGTAGAGGGAGCTTTGCTCTGTATCTAACCCCGTGCTATACCTCCCTGGGAGTGTTTGATGGGGACAGAGTAGAGGCAGCTTTACTCTGTATCTAACCCTTTGCTGTACCTATCCTGGGAGGGTTTATAGGGGCAGTGTAGAGGGAGTTTTACTCTGTATCTAACCCCGTGTTTACCTGTCCTGGGAATGTTTGATGGGGACAGTGTCGAAGGAGCTTTATTCTGCCTCCAACACCGTGCTGAATCTGTCCTGGGAGTGTTTGATAGGGACAGTGTAGAGGGAGCTTTACTCTGTATCTAACCCCGTGCTGCACCTGCCCTCGGAATGTTTGATAGGGACAGTGTACAGGGAGTTTTATTCTGTATACAACACCGTACTGAACCTGTCCTGTGAGTGTTTGATGGGTATAGTGCAGAAGGAGCTTTATTCTAACATCTCACCCTGTGCTGAACTGCCTTGAAAGCATCTGTAGTAATTATTTGATGATGATTGAGTGATAATCAATAAGAAAGGCTTGCATTTATATAGTGCAATCTCAGGACATACCATGTGCTTTACAACAAATTAATTATTAATTGTAGGATCAGCAGCAAAGTGGACAAGTTATCCAGGAGTCTGGTCTAATGATCCAGAGACATGAGTTCAAATCCCACATTGGGTTCATAAAATTTAAATTCAATTGAAGAAATCCGGAATCAAAAGGCTGATATCAGTAATTGTAACCCATACACCTACTGGAATGTTATAATGGTTCACGAATGAAGGAAGTCTGTTGTTCTCACCTGACCTGGACTATATGTGACTCTGGGAGTAAAATGCACTTGACTTTTAAGTGCTCTCTGAAATGGTCTAGCAATGCCACTCAGTTAAGATCAATGAGGAATGTGTTAGAAATGATGGCCTTACCAGTGGTGCTCACACCCTGCGAATGAAAAAAATACAGCAATTATTGAAGCACATTCTTTGTTGGAATGTAGGGAGCGCAGCATCCAATTTGCACATAATAGACTCCTGCAAATGGCAATATATTAACGACCAGATAATCTGTTTTTGTGACCTTCGCTGAGGGATAAACATTGTCTGGGACAAAATGATTGCTTACCAGAACATAAGAGCTCAAGCGCAGAATGAATAAACGCAAAAAATAGGAAATCTGTGCACGCTTTGTGTCAACTTTCCACCAAAAATTCCGGTGTAAACTCATCAAATGGTAACTTATGCCCCTCCCCCTCGCACAGTTTCAGCAGCATCACCTCTGGCAGCAGGTCGTAATTACAGTGTGACAGGTTTACATTGGCAATTACAATTATCAGTGTGGACATTGGATTGGATTGGTTTTGTTTATCGTCACGTGTACCGAGGTACAGTGAAAAGTATTTTTCTGCGAGCAGCTCAACAGATCATTAAGTACATGGGAAGAAAAGGGAACAAACGAAAATACATAATAGGGCATTGGAATTTAGAATGGGAGTGTAGAAATAAGGACCAAATGTACGAATTCAAATTGAGGGCTGAAATTTGATTGTGCATCCTGATTCACCCTTGAATCTTACATCATCCGATCAGGACATCTGGCCATGTCTCTACCTGTGCAACATCAGGCAGCATAGAGAGTGGATACAAACAAAAAATTAAAGAGGCTACTGGAACGTTTGCCTTTATCTCAAGGAGACTGGGTAATCAAGGTGTGGCAGTTATGCTGCAGTTGTATAAAGTACTGGCTGGACTCCATCTGGAACATTGGTTAGCTCACTGTGGGGGGATGTATTGATCTGAGAGAAGATGCAGTGCAGATTCACCAGAATTATATTGGAATTAGAAGGGTTTAAATATGAGGAATGATTGCATCGGCTAAGCTTGTATTCCAGCGAGTTTAGAAGATAAAGGGGTGACATAATTGAGACGTTTTTAGATGATTAAAGGATTCGATAGGTGCGATAGAGAAAAACTATTTCCTCATGTGGGTGCCTGCAGAACAAGTGGAAATAACTTTAAAACAAGCGCCAGGGCAGGTAGGGGTGACGGCAAAGCACTATACTGCTGAAATAAAAAAAAGGCCGCTGGAAATATTGAGGCAACATCTGTGGAGAGAAACAGAGGTAACCGGCAGGATTTTCTGGGCAACCCGGTGCATGTTTCAGGGTGGCGGAGGCATCCCGCTATTGGCAGGAATGTGGCGACTAGGGGCTTTTCACAGTAACTTCATTGCTGTGTTAATGTCAGCCTACTTAAGGATTATTTATTTTTATTGAATTATCCCGGGTCAAGCACATCATCCAATACGGGGCCCAACACTGGGCTTTGCCGGATGATCTGAAGGTAAATACGTTCAAAATTCCAGAGCTGAGCGTCGAGGATGGCGTCATCCTTTGGGGGACCCAAGTCGTGGTTCTGGAGCATAGGCACGGCCCCCTCACTCAGGACCTCCATAACGAACAACTGGGAGTGTCCAAAATGAAGATGATGGTCCGAAGTTATGTCTGGTAGCCCAGGATAGATGTCGACAATGAGAGCACGGCCCAGCGATGTGTGCAGTGCCAGGAGCCCCAAACATTGCCACCAGTGGCACCCCTCCACCCATCGGAATGGTCAGGTCGACCCAGGCCCTTCCTCAACATTGACTTTGCAGGACCATTCCAGGGTTCGATGTTCCTCATAGTGGCGCCCACTCCGAGTGGATGGAAGTGCACCAAATGCAAGTGGCCACCACGAAGGTCACGGTTAAACAGCTTTGGCAGACTTCCAGTCCCCACGGCATTCCTGAGGTGTTACATTCAGATAACGGAGCGGCTTTCACCAGTGCTGAGTTTGCCGCATTTATGCAATCGTACGGAGTTCGCCACGTGTGTACCGTTCCCTATCACCCGGCCTCGAATTGGTGAGCCGAAAGGGTAGTCTAAACCTTTAAACAGGACATGATAAAGCAGACCTCGGGGTCCTTGGACATCTCAAATCCCTGATCTGCTAACCCCTGACTAGTACTAGCCTGACTCTGGCACCAACTCGGGCATGGAGATTCAGCCGCCAACAATGGTCGACGAACCAGCTCCCGATGCTGTGCCAGTCGCACCAGACCAGACGTTCAACTTGAAAACATCGCTCTCTTGTCCGGTACACGCCTCTCAGTGTCGGGCCCTGTGCAGACAATGCCCGAACAGCAACCCATGACATAAAGGACTAAGGGCGCCTTGTTCCAGTCAGTGAGGGGGGGGGGGGGGGGGGGGGGGGGGGGGGAGGAGTGACAAGTGGCGTGGACCATCCGGTTCCCCGTGACCTCTACTGAATGCAAAGCTCCCCGGTAATTGGGCGGGGCTTCCCATTTAACGAGGGGAACCCACACAGTATAAAAACCCTGACCTGATTCCTGTACCGGCCTCCCCGAACAGGCGCCGGAATGTGGCGACTAGGGGCTTTTCACAGTAACTTCATTTGAAGCCTACTTGTGACAGTAAGAGAATTTCAGGTCGGGGCAGGAGACCTTTCGGGGATTCGTGTTAGTCTTTTGTGTATCTAAAATAAACCTTTATTTTATATCCTACTATTTGTTCTGCATGATCTCTCTGTTCAGATTCTACAGGAAGGTTTACCAGAAGTGTACAAAACCATAAAGGATTTTGACAATAATAATAATCTTTATTGCCACAAGTAGGCTTGCATTAACAATGCAATGAAGTTACTGTGATAATCCTCTAGTTGCCACATTCCGGCACCTGTTCGGGTACACAGAGGGAGAATTCAGAATGTCCAATTCACCTAATAGCACGTCTTTCGGGACTTGTGGGAGGAAACCGGAGAATCCGGAGGAAACCCACGCAGACACGGGGAGAACGTGCAGACTCCGCACAGACAGTGACCCAAGCGGGAATCGGACGCTATGAAGCAACAGTGCTAACAATTGTGCTACTGTGCCGTCCCATGATGGAGTAAATAAGGAGAACCGGGATCCAATCGGAGGAGGGATGGTAACCAGAGGACACAGATTTAAGAGAATTAGCTGAGGCCAGAGAGTTTTTCCACAATGAGTTGTTCTGATTGGATTGCATTGCAGGGGCGTGGAAGCAATAATTGAACAGGAAATGCTACGGGCCAAAGCAAGGGAGTGTGACGAATGATGTTGTGCGGGATTTTCCTCCCCCTCGGCGGTGAGTTCTGTAGCGGCGGACGGCGGCTTGTCAGTGGCCGGCAGTGGAACCTTCTGGCCCCGCCATTGTCAGTGGGGTTTCCCGTTGAATGCACCCTTCGCCACCGCAAAACCCATGACCAGCCGTCGGCATGAATGGCCAGAAAGTCTTAACCCATGTCTTTGTAACAGCTGGCACAAGAATGATGGGCCAAATGGCTTCCTTCTGTGCCGAAAGAAATGATTCATTTCTCAGAGTTGCTGAGCCAATGCATGGAGTGGAAGGGGAAAGACTCTCCTTGCTCGCTCCAGAAACCAATCCAATGTATGGTCCCCAGGCAAGGGACATACTCAGATCCAAGCCGACAAGTACAGCTATCACACTTGATCTTATGCTTGATCTTAGCCAAAAGGGCAGGAAATTCTATGATTCGAACTTTCGCCTTCTCTCTCTCCTATCACTGACGCCTGATGCACCGGCTGGGCCTGCCACGTTACCAAGACAGGTGCACATTCTGGTGTGAGCAGGTTCTTCGCTCACAGCCTTAATTCCCAGCTGCCCAGATCAATGTGCTCTGTGCAGACTCTCTCAGCTCTTTTCTAACATCAGTGTGTGGAGGTGTTGGACTTATGAATCACCCACATGATGCAGTGAATTGAACAATGCTTTGGAGCCTGAGTATAATCTTCATTCTCTAATGACAGTTACAACTGTGCTGAAGATCATGTTCGGTATAAAGAAAGTTTATTTTTACTTTTTGTTTGTTTTTCTTCCTTCCTTCAAGCTCTCAGCGGTTCAGGTGGACTCCACAGAGTTAATCTTCAGGTGGACAGGCTCGACTGATACTAGTGCAGGACAATGTGGTTAGTCTGTCTTTGCTTTTCTGCTAAGCACCAGTGAATGGTTAGACAACACTGCTGCTGTTGTGTACACAAAATATGCCCCCCGCCCCATGTCAGAGTATGAAATGAAAAATGAAATGAAAATCGCTTATTGTCACAAGTAGGCTTCAAATGAAGTTACTGTGAAAAACCCCTAGTCGCCACATTCCGGCGCCTGTTCGAAGAGGCTGGTACGGGAATTGAACCGTGCTGCTGGCCTGCCTTGGTCTGCTTTAAAAGTCAGCGATTTAGCCCTGTGCTAATCGACACAGCAGAGAAGCATATTTGCCCAATTTGCCTGTACTAGGTTTTTGAAAGAGCTATTTAGAAACCAAATGGCAGAGTACTATTTAAATGATGATTATTTGAATGTTGTCCTGGTACACCAGTTACAGAAAGCAAGGGTGTACGTTCAGCGAGCATTTAGGAAGGCAAATGGTACGTTGGTCTTAATTGCAAGCGAGGATCATTATGGGAGCAAGGATGTCTTGCTGCAGCCGTACAGGGGCCTTGGTGGGACCTGGAGTACTGTGTGCCATTTTGCTCTCCTTCTCTAAGAAAGGATATATTTGCCATAGAGGTTCACCAGGCTGATTCCTGGGATGTCAGGATTGTCATATGAGGAGCGATTGGGTCAGCTGGGTCTGTATTCACTGGAATTTAGAAGAACGCGAAGGGATCTAATTGAAACGTATAAACTTGATAGGGCTGAAAAGACTGGATGCAGGTTGTTGTTTCTGGTTGGGGAGCATCTAAAACAAGGGGTCACAGGTCTCAGGATACAGCGTAGGCCATTTAGGACTGAGATGAGGAGACACCTGTGGAATTCTCTACCGCAGAAGGCTGCGGACGCCAAGTCGCTGAATATATTTAAGAAGGAAATAGATAGATTTCTAGTCTAAAGATGTCAAGGGGTATGGGGAGAGCGCTGGAGTGTGGCGCTGAGATAGCAGATCAGCCATGATCATACTGAATGGTGGAGCAGGTTCGAAGGGCTGAATGGCCTGCTCCTGCTCCTATTTTCTATGTTTCTGTACCATTAGTCACATGTCCTCCTATTCTTTCTCCATAGCCCTGCAAATATTGCCCTTTCAATTATTCATCCAATTCCTTTTGAAAGTTAATATTGAATCTGCTTCACTGCCCATTCAGGCAACATCTTCGAGGTTACAACTCACTGCGTAAAAATAAATTATCTTCATCTCCCCTCTGAAAGATCATCCTAACTCTGTGTCCATTGGTTCTCAACCTTCCTGACACTGGAAACAGTTTCTTCTTATTTATTCATTCAAAATCCTTTACCATTTTGAACACCTCTGTAACATCCCTCCTTAATCTGCTCTGCTTTCAGCTCAAGACTTTCCCCATATTTGAAGTCCCTCATCCCATAAATCATTCTGTAAATCTCCTCTGCACCTTCTCCAATTAAGGCCTTAGCATCTTTCATCTAAACAGATTAGACACAATCCATCTGAGGACTAACCACTGTTTTAGAAAGACTTAGCATAATCTTTATATGCCCATGTCCAATTCTAGTATTGAAACCTAACTTCTTTCTCCATCGCGTGCTTTCTTACCGCTGTTTTTTTAATACTGCTCGTGTCGTAGGTGCACAAGAGTCCATTCAGCCCATCTTTCCTGTTCAAATATGGATCGTCTCCTGAAGCTGTATAACCACCAAAACTAGAAGCCACAAATGTAAGACAGACACAAATGAATACACAATTCTATAGAGGCTTCTTTACTGAGAGAGCAGTATGAATGTGGAGTTCATCGTAACAGGAAGTGGTTGAGATGGATAATGTGGATACATTTAAGGGGAAGCTGGATAAACACATGAGGGAAAAAGGAAAAGAGGGATACATTGATTGGTTGACATGAAGCAGAGCGGGAGGAGGCAGCAAACATTGGCATTGACTAGTAGGGCCGAATGGCCTGTCTCTGAGCTGTACATTCTATGCATTAATTCCATTTCACTGCCTTTTCTCTTTTATCAATTTACATCTTGCCTCCTCTGATGTAACCATTCTATGATTCTATGAAATCCCAACACCCTTTGTAAATTATGTTACACTCTCTGCCAAACATCCGCTAGTCCTGATAATATTTTGTAAAGAAATTACCTTTGATGTTCGCCTTCTTTCTCATGCCATGTCTATTTTGCTTTACTTCTTCACTAACCAGAGAGTTCATAGAATTTAGAGTGCAGAAGGAGGCCATTCGACCCATCGAGTCTGCACCGGCTCTTGGAAAGAGCACCCTTCCCAACCGCACACCTCCACCCTATCCCCACAACCCAGTTACCCCACCCAACACTAAGGGCAATTTAGCATGGCCAGTCCACCTAACCTGCACATCTTCGGACTGTGGGAGGAAACTGGAGCACCCGGAGGAAACCCACGCACACACGGGAAGAATGTGCAGACTCCGCACAGACAGTGACCCAAGCCAGGAATCGAACCCTGGGACCCTGGAGCTGTGAAGCAATTGTGCTAACCACTATGCTACCGTGCTGCCAATGGAAACTATTTTCTTTTGGGCCACTCTGAATTCCCCCCCCCCCTTATTTCTCCTAAACTCTTAATCCCCTACCTCTACTCTCTCTCTCTCTCTCTCTCTCTCTCTCTCTGTCTTTGTTATGTCTCTAACATCTTAAGACACTTCACAGAAACAATTATCAGGCAAGGATTGCCATTGAGCCACCTATGAGGTATTAGGGTAGGTGACCAAAGGTGTAAGGATCAAAAAGAGGAGCCAGAAGTGGAGGGGTGAACAAGAAGGGAAATCCAGAGCTTAGGGTTCAGGGAGCTGAAGGTACGGCCACCAATGGTGGGAAGTAGGGGATGTGCAAGTCCAAACAAATTCAGCCCCAGCTGATTATCAGGGCACAGGGGAGGCACACACTGGTGACCTGAGAAAACCAGCCTGTCACTACTGCAACTGGCCCTTTGCGCAATGTTGCCAAATGCATTAACTGCTAAAGAAGGAAATGTCAATGAAATACTTTTTGAAGTATGGTCATTGATGTATGAAAGGAAATGCAGCTGTCAATTTTTACACAGAAAGATCCCAGACACAGGATTGAGATAAATGTGCTTTTGGTGATGTTTGCTCTGGGATAATTAATAATCTTTAATAGTGTCACAAGTAGGCTTACATTAACCCTGCAATGAAGTTACTGTGAAAATTCCCTTGTCGCCACATTCCGGCACCTGTTCAGGTACACTGAGGGAGAATTCAGAATGTCCAAATTACCTAATAGCACGTCTTTTGGGACTTGCGGGAGGAAACCGGAGCACCTTGAGGAAACCCACGCAAACACGGGGAGAACGTGCAGACTCCGCACAGACAGTGACCCAAGCCGGGAATTGAACACTGGGGAGAACTCCCCCAATCTCCTTTGAACAGCGTAGTGGGATCCATTGTTTTCTTCAAGTGTCTCACCTGATCAGCGGCTTCCAAGCCACAGCATAGAGACAGTCACCCACAGCCTCTCAGTAACAATTCACCAAGGATGAGAACTATCTAATCCAAACAATATCTATCTCATCAAGGCAGCTCTTAGCTCCCTCACCTCTTCCCCACCTGATCCAATTGGAAACTTATAATACAACAGTGAATACACCTTGAAAATATACATCGACTTCATCAGCTTTAATGTGTCCCGGAGTGTGAAAGGTGCTATATGAGGCAAACATTTATTTTACGTTTTCACTGGGCAGTGAGCAGTTAGTCCTAATAATACAGATTTTTAATTCTGCTTCAAGAGGTTGGTACCAATTTTTAATTCTGCTTCAAGAGGTTGGTACCAATCTTCAGACCTCACACTCACACTGGGTGAGTCTCACATGGTCTTTTCTTCTCTCTGCATGTGGACTAACGCTCCAAGTTAAGGAAGACAAACCCTTGATTCTCTGCATTCTCACACTCCCAACAGGAATGATTCCATTCCATTAATGCATGCTTAAAAATGACTCCAGCTACCCTATCCGTTTCTCTTAAACCTCCCCCCCCCCCCTCTCTCTCTCCAGTCTTTGTTTCTCTCCAAATATTCCCTCTCAATATCCTGTCATGCTGATTTCTTTATTTCGCCCTCTCTTTCCACTTTCTGCACATTCTTTACATTCTTTATGCTCTTGGGACTAAAAGAGTTAAATGAACAGAACAGGTTGCTTAGACGAGGCTGTATTCCCTGGAGTGTTGAAGATTTAGAGGTGATCTAATTTTGTGCTTAAAATTATTAAAAGATTTGGAATGGTAGATAGAAAGAAACTGTTTCCTCTGGTGGAGGGGGAGAGGCCAGAACAGAGAGGAGGAACCTTGAAATTAGAGCAGTGATGGGCAACCTGGGCTAGTGAATGGGCACATAGAGTGCCCTTCATCTCAGTGGGCCTCAAGGATGAAATTGGGCATGTTCAGCAACCATGACCCCATAAATAAGATTAAATACATTGAATCCCTGCTGAATATTTCACAACGAGTTATAGAAAATGCTGAATCATTTATTTATCAATAGAACTGCCATCAACTTCGAATGGTAAAAACAAAATAAATATTTACTCTTTGGACGCAGAGGGAGTGCACGGCTCTCACAGTCAGTGTTGTGAGCAATCAGCACGCACCTCACTTCACTTGCGCTTGCTTTACGTGTGAACCATTTCAGTCACACGGGAAAATAAAACAACACAAGTGGAAATCAGCTGAATGTGGTGAACCTACGCGTGGCTCCTGGGCCACATGTTACCCACCATTGAATCAGAGTCAACTCATTCAGGAGTATTGCCAGGAAACACTTCTTCACAGAGTAGGGAGTGGAAATCTACAACTGCCCCACCACCCCCCACAAAAAAAGGTCAATTGAAACGTCCAAAACTGGGATTGCTAGTTTTGTTGGATAAGGGCATTAAATGTTACAGAACCAAGATGGGTTAATGGAGTTAAGGTATGAATCAGCCATGATTTAACTGAACTGTTTAACGAGCTGGAAAGGTTGAATGATTTACTCAAGATCCAGTGTTCTCGCTGTACCATATCTCATATCTTTTTCAATCTTATATTTTATCTGCAAACTCTTCCCCAGAAATAATTTCAACAACTTGCTTGACCTAACACAAATACAGTGTGAAATAAATGATAATGATAGGTGGAGGGTAGGCAGGTAGGGCAATGGGATGCACAAGTTGGGGACGTGATGGGTCAGGAGAGGGGTGAGGTGGAACACACATGAGGGAAATACACGCTAGAAGGTAGTAGACAGGTAAAGCAGTAGATACGAGCAACATAGTGAAGAAACTAGTCATGTTGATAGGGTGAAGATCAGATGGGTGAAGAACAAGGCATCATGCAGGATGGGGATAATGAAGAACAGGTGAGTGAAGGACAAGGAACATTACAGATGAGGCATATTAGCTAAGTGGAGCTTTTATACTCAGGAAAGCTGGGATGAGTTCATTAGAGCATAAGAACATAGTAACATAGGAATTAGGAACAGAAGTAGGCAATTCATACTTCGAGCCTGCTTCGCCATTCAATCAGATCATGGCTGATCTCTTCCTGGTCTCAAATTCATCTCCCTACCTGTTCCCCATATCCCTTTAACCTGTTTCTTTTATCATAAATACATCTATCTCCTTCTTGAAACCATTTAATGACTCTGATTCCACCCCTCCCTGGGGCAGCGAGTTCCACAAATTCACCACCCTCTGCGAGACGTAGTTCCTCCTCATCTCAGTTCTAAATCTACCGCCTCGCAACCTATATAATAATATAACCATCACTTATTGTCACAAGTAGGCTTCAATGAAGTTACTGTGAAAAGTCCCTAGTCGCCACATTCCATCGCCTGTTCGGGGATGCTGGTACTGGCCTCCTGTGACCTCTGTGACCTCTCGTCCTAGATTTCTCCACAAGGGGGAACATTAGGTCTACGTTTACTTTATCAATCCCTTTTAGTATTTTACATACCTCGATCAGATCCCATCTCATCTTTCTAAACTCCAGCGAGTATAAGCTCAAGCTGTTTAATCTCCCCTCATACATCAACCCCTTTCATCCCCGGAATCAATCAATCCTCCTCCGAACTGCCTCTAATGCCACCACATCCTTCCTCAAATAAGGAGACCAAAACTGGACACAATACTCCAGATGTGGTCTCACCAACACCCTATAAAATTGCAACAACACTTCTCTACTTCTATACTCCTGTTCTTTTGCAATAAACGCTAACATTCTATTTGCCTTTTTTATTACGTGCTGTACCTGCATACCGACTTTCTGTGATTCATGAACAAAGACATCCAGATCCTTCTGCCCAGAGTCATTTTGAATCTGTTTTCCATTTAGATAATAATTTGCCTGACTATTTTATCGGCCAAAACGAATAACCTCACACTTATCTACATTAAACTCCATCTGCCCAATGTTGGCCCAGTCTCCCAGCCTAACTATAACCATCTGTAAAATCTTTATCTCCTCTTCATTGCCTGCTTTCCCACCTATTTTAGTATCATCTGCAAATTTTGCTATGTTACACTCTGTCCCTGCTTGCAGATCATTTATTTAGATTGTAAATAGTTGAGGTCTGAAGACTGATCCCTGTGGCATCCCGCTAATTACAGTTTGGCAGCTGGAGAAGGACTCATTTATCCCGACCCCCTTTCTGTCAGTCAGCCAATCCTCAATCGAAACTAGTACTTTACCCTCACTCCCCTGTGATCTCACCTTCTGGATCAGTCTTTTTTGCGGCACCTTGTCAAACGCCTTCTGGAAGTCTAGATATGCCACATCCACAGGTTTCCCATTATCCGCCTTGCTCAAAAAACTCCAGCAAGTTTGTCAAGCATGACTTACCCTTCATAAAACCATGCTGATAATGGTGGATTGAGCTTTGTCTTTCCAAATGCTCAGGTATCTCCGCTTTAATGATTGATTCCAGCGACTTCCCACCACAGAGGTTTCCAATATGCTCTGTTGTGACTGATGGAAATGAACCTCTTCAAGGAGGAGTTAAACATGAACTTTCAAATCGAGACTGTCAGAATAGTAAAGCCCCCCCCCCCCCCCCCCACCCCTCCCCCACCACCACCACCACCTTCAGATTTACTATTTGCATTGAAGCCATCCCAGCCACTGGGAAAACCTGCGAGCAGGGATGCACTGTAGGAAGGACCAGAGATTCCCAACACCGGCGAATGGCCCGAGAATTCCGGCCAATATTTATTTATAAATAAAAGAAAGTTACTGTCACAATTTGCAGCAGTGAATTGAATTATTTGGTTGCCTTGGTGATTGAAATCACCCCCATCTGCTTCTCACTAAGATTTTTTAAAAATATAATCGTTCTCAGGGTGTGGGCGTCACTGACAAGGTCGACATTTTATTGTTTGTTCCTGGTTGCCCAGAGTAGAAGAAATATTAACAATTAGCTTTTAGGTGGAAGTTGTGGACTAATGGAAAGAGTTTAGTTTTTTAGATTTATTTGCCCAGCTAGTGACCTCAAGCACTGAAATTTCCTCGCAAAATCTCTCCATCTTTCTGTCCTACTTTAAGACTTTATTAAAATCTACCTCTTCAAGCAAGCCATTGGGCACATGTCCTAATATCTCAAGTGTCTTGGTGTCAAATTCTATTGGATTATGTTCCAGTTGGGGCATTTTATTATGCTGATTGTGCTATATATAAAAAACAAGAATTATTTTTTTGTAATTGAACAAAAGAACTTTGATATGGAGCAAAGGTGATAAAGTAGAGTTGAGGTATATGTCAGCCAACATCTGATTAAATGATGCAGCGGGTTCGAGGGGCTGAATGGCCTCCTCCTCTTCCCACACACCTGAGTTACCAGACAATACCCTGCCCCTGACAGAATAACTGCCTATTGAGAAGTGACCGTTCATCACTAAGGTAAGCAAGGAGGAGGAACATAATATGTGGCGTATGCCTTTGGAGGAAGAAGTGTAAGATTTCTAGACGGTATTAGGTTTATTGCACAGTTCACAACGATAATTTCCTGAGTATCAGTCACATTTTCACATTGGCATGTAGAATTCAGCCCTCACCCCATTTATTAACATAAGAGCGGTCCATAGCCCACAGGTGCATACACTAGTCTGCTGGGTAGGATACAGATGGTTGGAGGTTGGAGGTGGGGGGCGGGGGAGATGTACAAATGGCTTCAATTCCCCCAGGGTGAAGGTTAAGAATCAATCTTATCTCTCTGCTGTTGGAACCTGGGCATGAACAGCTGGTGGGGAGAAGTTCAGACTCAGTTCCCCACGACCAAATAATCTGCCAATTTCTCACTCCTGTGGGCGCTTTGGCAAGGAATGTGGCGCCCATCAAATGCACAGGGAAATTGGCAAATATCAGTGTTTGCACCTCAGATCCAAATCTGAACTAGATTCATTATCAGCCTTGGACGAAGTTTAATGGAAGAGACTTTGCCATTCCCACGCCAGCTAACCTGAGCCTCCTTCTTTGAAGGGACGTGGGTGTGGAAGGGGGCAACTGAAAAAAAACAAGTCAACTCCTCTTTGAAACAATAATCTAGTAGGAAGGAAGGCATAATTCAATCAAAAAGCGTCAGTAATTCAGTGCCCCAATACTGATGGTGCTCTGTGGCACAGCTTTCAACATCTGGGTCCCCACCTGCACCCTTGGAAGATTGAAGCCCTGAGAGACACACACACACACACACACACAAATACATGTTTTCAGCCAGCTTAGAATAGCACAGCCACATAACAAACAAAAATGACTGAATATTCACCCAAACATGCACTCAACTTCAAAATAGGTTTTGTTATGGTACAAACCAAGGGGGTGAGGGGTGGTGATGTTGGTTGGGCAGGGGAGGGGAGGGGAGTTTATTTATAGTTCAGGCCATTTATTTATTTATATAATTAGCCTGCATTCACAGTGCATACTGAAACCCATATTAAAAAAAAGAACTCTACCTTCGTATCCACTTTCACAGTGTGACCTAGCAATATCCCGGAGATCCACTTCTTTCGTTCATTGCAAATAACCAACTATCGGCGCCCGGAGACGAGAAGAATGCTGCAAGGCATTTTTTTTTGCAGGCGTTGGTAGATTTGAGTTCTCAATGGGTCCAATGTTGAACCCCTTGGAGAAGCGAAATTAGCATTTTCTTTCCGTGCAGCGTGTCAGCCGGCTGCACCTTTCCCTGCGCCCGGCGTTGTAGCGAATGCAGTGATCTGAGAGAGAGGTGGGGACTGAGCCGGGGTGCATGTGCAGGCGCTGAGCGGGGTGGCTGGCTACCTGCCGCTGAAGGATGCTGGCGCTGGCCGTGGTGCTGAAGCGGCTGCTCGGTGCCAGCGCCGGCTCCATGTGCAGGCGCTGCGGATCCGGGGACAGGCGCTGAGCAGCCCAGAGACACCGCCAGCGGCACCGGGTCCTAGCGCCTGGTGGCTCACACCAAACCAAATATAAACGACAACAACTTGCATTTACTTAGCGCCTTTAACGTAACGCAGCGCCCCAGACCGCAGCACAAACAGCCTGAAAGCGTAGTAGAGACAGAAAAGCTGATTGGGGTGTGGTTGGGGGGGGGGGGGGGGAGGGGAGGAGGAAGACTTGTATATACACTGAGGTTATAGGCCAAGAGTTGGAATATGGCATTAGAGGGGTTATCTCTTTTCAGACATGGATGCGATAGGCTCCTTCTGTGCTTATAAATAATTGACAGAGTCACAATATCTATATCAAGAGTGTAAGGCCAGCGGATATTGCAACTTGCAATTTAAATATTTGGCGGGATGCCTAATTTTTGGCCAGTTTTTCCAAGCAAGCACTGGGAAAATGGCAGTCTTTCAATGGGGGGGGGGGGGGGGGGGGTTGGGGTTGGAGACTTGTATACCCACTGAGGTTATAGGCCAAGAGATAGAAGGTGGGATTCGGGGGGGGGGGGGGGGGGGTTATCTCTTTTTTCATGTGACATGGACACGATGGGCTAAATTGGCTCCTTCTGTGCTTATAAATGAATGACAGTCACAATGTCCATATCAAGAGTGTAAGGTCAGTGAATATTGCAATCTGCAATTTAAATATTTGGCGGGGTGCCTAATTTTTGGCCCGTTTTTGCAAGCAAGCACTGTGAAAATGGCAGTGGTGCAAATTTCATATTTTCTAATATTGCTTGGATTAGTTAGGAAACTCGAGATGATCGTGCGCACTGTTTCATTCCAAACAGTTAAAGCTGTGGGTAGTACTCTCAATCTGTCTGTTTAAGAAGTTTGAGGGTTTCAGCCCCACTCCAAACATAGCAAGGTAATTCAGGTTGGTACTTTATTGCAGTACTGAAGGACAGCTGCACTGCCCCCGAGGTGCTGTCTTTCGGTTGCGACATTAAACATCTGTCCTCAGGGTGAATGTACTCAGAGAAGGAAAGGGAGATTCTCTCGGCATTCTGACCATGATTTAACCCTCAAGGAACATCACAAAAACAGGTTGTCAGGCGATTATCACAGTGCTGCTTGTGGGAGCTTGCTGTGCACACATTTCCAACATTACCACAGCCCATACACTTCAAAAGTGCTTAATTGGCTGCAAAGTATTTTGTGATATCCAGTGGTCATGAAAGGTGCTATAGAAATGCAAGTTTGCACTTTCATTCTTTAATATTCGTCCACCGTCCTCTCGAGAAATCTGCTAAACTAGGACAAAGAGGACAGTTGTTTGAGACACATATTTTCTTTATTCTTTCTGGGATGTGTGCCAACCATTGTTTGATTCTTTAAACCAAGCATCTTGACTCCGATCGGTCAAGGCATTTAGGAAATTTGATTCTTAATTGGAACCTCACTAAGAAGCACTGACAGATGCTTGTCTTCAGGAATTGCACGATAGTGTGATAGCACCCCATTCCCTGGCTCGGGTTGAGGGAGCTTTATTGTAAATCTAAACCCGTGCTCTACCTGTTCTGTGAGTGTTTGATAGGGACAGTATAGATGGAAATTTAGTCTGTATTTAATCACATGCAATACCTGACCTGAGAGCATCCAATGATCATAGAATCCTGGAATTCCTACAGTGCAGAATGAGGTCATTTGGGCCATGTCTACATCGATCCTCTGAAAGAGCACCCTACCTAGGCCCACTCCCGTGCCCTTTCCCTGTAACCTCACCTAACCTGCACATCTTTGTACAATAAGGAGCAATTTAGCATGGCCAATCCACCTAAACTGCGCATCTTGGGTCTGTAGGATGAAACTGGAGCACCCGGAGGAAACCCGTGCAGACAAGGGGAGAACATGCAAACTCCTCACAGACAGTCACTCAAGACCGGAATTGAACCAAGGTCCCTGGTGCTGTGAGGCAGCAGTACTAACCACTGTGCTACCGATGCCCGAAAAACGGCAGGGTACTCTTTATTTTCTTAATCTAATCTATCCTTAATCTCTTCAGTTAGCTATGGAGCTTTTCGTACTCAATAGAATGTTGAATTGTTGAGAATTATCAGCTTTTTCTTACAACGTTCAAATTCTTCACAACTAGCACAAAGAAAGATGGTTGTGGTTGTTTGAAGGGCAATCATTTCTGTCCCAGGACATCACTGCAGGAGTTTTTCAGGGTAGTGTCCTGGCTCAACTATCTTCAGCTGCTTCATCAATGACCTTCGCTCCATCATAAGGTCAGGAGTAGTGGTGTTGGTTGATGATTGCATAATGTTCAGCACCTTTTGAGACTCCTCAGATGCTGAAGTAGTCCATGCCCATATACAGCAAGGTGTGGACAATATTCAGGCTTAGGCTGATAAGTGGCAGGAACATTCACACCACAAAATTGTCAGGCAATGACCATCTCCAACAAAAGGGAATCCAATCATTTCCTTTTGATAGTCAATGGCATTATCATCACTGAATCCACCACTAACAACATCCTGGGGGGGTTACCATTGACCATAAACTGAACTGAGCCAGACAACTAAATACCGTGGCTACAAGGACAGGTCAGAAGCTGGGAATTCCATGGTGTGTAACTCACCTCCTGACTCCCCAATACCTGTCCGCCATTTACAAGGCACAAGTCAGGACTGTGATGGGAGTGTGATGGAATATTTTCCCTTTGCCTGGATGAGTGCAACTCCATCAACAGTTAATAAGCTTAACACCATCCAGAACAAAGCAGCCTGCTTGATTGGCACCCTATCTACTACCTCCAACATCCAGCCCCTCCACTACCGACACACAGCGGACCATTTACAAGATACATTGCAGCAACTCACCAAGGCTCCTTCAATAGCATCTTCTGAACCCAGGATCTTTACCACACAGAAGAACAAGGGTAGCATATGCATGGGAACACCACCATCTGGAAGTTCCCCTCCAAGACCCACATACCATCCTGACTTGGTGATATATCATCATTCATTCGCTGTCACTGGGTCAAAACCACAGAATCACAAAATTTTTGCAGTGCAGAGGAAGGCCATTTGGCCCATTGTCATGTGACAGCACCTTTAAGAAATGGGTGTTCATAAATGGATGTGTATATAAGTATCTGTAGTAAGAGTACCTTTAAGAAATAGGTGTTTATTACTGCAGTGATGTCAGAGAGTGGGTGGAGCTGGGCTGTCTGTCAGATGTTTTACTTTCATTTTAGACTGTTTGCTGCAGGGTGTGTTTTAGTTTTGTTTTCAGTGCTGGAGCTGAAGCCAGACAAAGCAGGTGTACTGTTGTTCTCTCTGCCATGAAAAGACTTTCTCTTGATCATTTGGTGAATTCAGAATTATAAATGTTTTCAGTAGTGAATGTAAACCTGATGTGCTTCTGTTAAAAGGTGTTTCTTTTGTCTTCGGGATGTTTGGGAAGTTATTAAGGATTACTTAGTGTTGTATTCTTTGGGGGTTGTATTTGAATTGATGGTTGCTAAGATGTTCACTGTATGTTCAATGTAAAAAGTGAACTTGAGTTCATAGAATAAACATTGTTTTGCTTTAAAAAATACTTTTCCATTTCTGCTGTACCACACCCGTAGAGTGGGCCATGTGTGCTCCATACCACAATCTATTAGAAGTTGTGGGTCAGGAGAACTCCATGATACACTTTGGGGTTCTCTAATCCCTGGCCCAAAACAAATTGGATGCTCGTCTCGGATAATAGTCTATCTATTGGATTGGTTTAGTGAAATTAAAGACAGTGAGGGTTGAGCATATTGTGGTTGCTTTTCAGGTGTGGTATTCTAGTTTAAGTAGGGAGTGTGTTCTGGACAATTGCTCTTTCAGAGGCTCTGAAGTTTTTGGGGGTGGAAGGTCACAAGCAGTACATTATGAACAGAGACTAAAAGCAGACTGTTAGATTTGGCAAAAACATTGCAGTTAATATTACCTGACAAGATGCGAAAACAGGAGGTAATTATGGCGGTAGCTAAGCATTTAAAGTTGCCAGAGATACAGTTTTGCTCATTGGAAATGGCAAAAATTCAGTTACAAATTAAACAAATGGAACATGAGAAAGAATTAAAGCAGCTTGAATACGAAAGAGAGGAAAAAGAAAGAGAGAAAATGGAAAAAGAAAGGGATAGAGAGGAAAAAGAAAGAGAGGGAGAGGAAAAAGAAAAGGAGAGAGAAGAAAGGAGAAAAGGAAGAATACCCTGAGCAGAACAAAAAGAAAGAGAAAGAGAGATACAGACCAGGGAAAAAGATAAAGAGAGTTTGAACATCAGAAAATGGCCATGCAACATGACAGTCAGTTAAAATTGGCAGACGTAAAGGGAAATGATAGTGATGAGGATAGTGAGAAAGAGTGTCAAAGTCGAAGGATTGGTGGGAATCTATTTAAATATGTCCAAGCATTGCCAAGGTTTGATGAGAAGGAGGTAGAAGCCTTTTTCTTTCATTTGAGAAGGTAGCTAAACAAACGAAATGACCACAGGACATGTGGGTATTACTGATTCAAACAAAGCTGATAGGTAGGGCTAGTGAAGTGTTTGCATCACTACCAGAGGAGGTATCTGGGACGTATGAGGAGGAGGTGAAAAAATCCATCTTAGGTGCATCTGAACTAGTGCTTGAAGCCTACAGACAAAGGTTTAGAAATTTAAGGAAAGAATTTGGTCAAACATACATGGAGTTTGAAAGGCTCAAACAGAGTAATTTTGATGGGTGGACAAGGGCTTTGAAAATAGACGAAACGTATGAAGCTCTCAGAGAAATTATGCTTTTGGAGGAGTTTAAAAATTCAATTCCTGATGGAGTGAGAACTCATGTGGAAGAGCAGAGGGTTAAAACTGCGAGGTTCGCAACACAATTGACAGATGATTATGAATTAGTTCATAAATCAAAGCTTGGTTTCCGACATCAGTTTCAGCCCGTGAGAGATAGAAACTGGGGACATGAGAAATACTCAAGTTGTAAAGGTAAAGGTGATCTGATGAGAGATAAAAAGGAGAGTGTACCTCAGACTAAAAAAGAAATCCAGGAGGGTGGAAGAGAAATGAAAAGTTTCAAATGCTTTCACTGTAAAGGCCATGTAAAGTCACAGTGTTGGTTGTTGAAGAAAAGCACTGGGAAGGCTGATGGAACCATCAATTCACTAGACATGTGCTTTAAGATATGAACAGTGGTTTTAATCTACTTACTACAGAGCCAGCCTGTTACCCGTTGAACTGTCGATGAACTGCCGGCTGGCTCTGGACAAGGGTATTTATACAGTAGTCCAGGGGGAGGAGTCATGGGCGGAGTCAAAGGTGGAGCCCTGAACAAACTCCTGAGCATTCCCAGAGCTACTCCCACTAGTGGTCGGATAACGCTACTGCGCTTACAATGGTATTGGTAAATACAGTGTGAATTACTAAGTTACATTCACCACATTCACCCCCTGCAAAAAAATCAAGTCCGGCGGGGGTGGTGGTCTACATAGTAAGTCTGTCCGGTGGTCGAACTGTCCGCTGTGATCTGCGGAGCACCGGGGTTGCAGCCTCTTGCGGTGGCTGGATGGGTGTTGTGTGCTGGGGAACGATGGTGGACTCCAGGGAGGGTTGTGTCCGAGCTTCATACTCTTCTGGTTCGAACGGGGACTGAGGGCGCTGGGGGCAGGCCGGCGCGGGTGCACGGAACTGGTGGAGTGAGCTTGTGGGCTCGGGAGCGCGAGGGGGCGGCAGCATGGGGTGTAGGGTGAGGGGTCCTTCTGTGGGGGTAGAGGGGGCGCTGGATCCAGCGGGTGCCAGATCCAGGAGGGATACTGTGTCCTGACGGCCGTCAGGGAACTCGACGAATGCGTACTGGGGGTTGGAGTGGAGCAGGCGCACCTTCTCAACAAGTGGGTCGGTTTTGTGTGCCCTGACGTGTTTCCTCAGGAGTACCAGGCCCGGTGTCCTCAGCCATGCCGGAAGTGAGACCCCCGTGGTAGTGCCCCTAGAAAAAAATGAAGAGCCTCTCGTGAGGGGTCTGATTGGTCGCTGTGCATAAGAGGGACCTAATAGCGTGGAGCGCGTCTGAGAGGACTTCCTGCCACTGGGAGACTTGGAGCTTTCTAGACCGGAGGGTCAGTAGGACGGTCTTCCAGACCGTCGCGTTCTCCCTCTCCGCCTGCCCGTTCCCCCGGGGTTGTAGCTGGTAGTCCTGCTCGAGGCAATGCCCTTGTCGAGCAGGTACTGATGCAGCTCGTCGCTCATGAAGGACGGACCCCGGTTGCTGTGCACATAGCTGGGGAAACCAAACAGGGTGAAGATGCTATGCAGGGCCCTAATGACTGTGCGGGAGGTCATGTTGGGGCACGGGATAGCAAATGGGAAACGGGAGAACTCATCTACGACGTTTAGAAAGTAAACGTTCTTGTTAGTTGAGAGGAGTGGCCCTTTGAAATCAATCGCGAGGCGTTCAAAGGGCCTAGAAGCCTTGACCAGGCGGGCCCTGTCTGGTCTATAGAAGTGCGGTTTGCACTCCGCACAGATCGGGCAGTCCCTGGTGACTGCTTTTACCTCCTCGTTGGAGAAAGGCAGGTTTCGGGCTCTGATGTAGTGGGCGAGCCGGGTGACCCCCGGGTGGCAGAGGTCGTTGTGGATGACTTTCAGTCGGTCAATCTGCGCGCTGGTGCATGTCCCGCGGGATAGGACATCCGGAGGCTCGTTGAGCTTCCCGGGTCGATACTTAATATCCACGTGCTTAGGGGCAGCACGGTAGCATGGTGGTTAGCATAAATGCTTCACAGCTCCAGGGTTCCAGGTACGATTCCCGGCTGGGTCACTGTCTGTGCGGAGTCTGCACGTCCTCCCCGTGTGTGCGTGGGTTTCCTCCGGGTGCTTCGGTTTCCTCCCACAGTCCAAAGATGTGCGGTTTAGGTGGATTGGCCATGCTAAATTGCCCGTAGTGTCCTAAAATGTAAGGTTAAGGGGAGGGTTGTTGGGTTATGGGTATAGGGTGGATACGTGGGTTTGAGTCGGGTGATCATTGCTCGGCACAACATCGAGGGCCGAAGGGCCTGTTCTGTGCTGTACTGTTCTGTGTTCTGTGTTAATATCGTAGCTATAGGTGAAGAGTTCGATCCTCCACCGAAGAATTTTTTCATTTTTTATTTTGCACCTTTGCGAGTTATCAAACATAAAGGCAACTGATCTTTGGTCGGTGATGAGGGTGAACCTCCTACCTGCGAGGTAGCGCTTCCAGTCACGAATAGCCTCCACAATGGCTTGTGCTTCTTTCTCGACTGAGGAGTGTCGGAGTTCTGAATCGGAGAGGGTATTGGAGAAAAATGCGACTGGTCTCCCTGCCTGATTTAGTGTGGCTGCTAGAGCTACCTCTGAGGCGTCGCTCTCAACCTGGAATGGAGTGGATTCATCCACCGCCCGCATGGCCGCTTTGGCGATGTCCTCCTTGTTGCCGTCGAAGGCCTGGCGTGCCTCAGCTGACAGGGGAAATCGTGTGACCTTAAAGAGTGGGCGGGCTTTGTCCGCATATTGAGGGACCCACTGGGCGTAGTAGGAGAAGAAGCCCAAGCACCGTTTGAGGGCCTTGGGGCAATGGGGGAGGGGGAGTTCTAAGAGGGGGCGCATACGGTCCGGATCTGGGCCCAGGACTCCGTTTTCCACGACATAGCCGAGGATGGCTAGTCTGGTTGTGCGGAAAATGCATTTCTCCTTGTTATAAGTGAGGTTTAATTTCTGTGCCGTCTGGAGAAAACGGTGGAGGTTGGCGTCGTGGTCCTGCTGGTCATAGCCGCAGATGGTGACATTGTCCAAGTACGGAAACGTGACCCGCAGCCCGTACTGGTCCACCATTCGGTCCATTGCTCGTTGGAACACCAAGACCCCATTAGTGACGCCGAAGGGGACCCAGAGGAAATGGAAGAGGCGGCCATCGGCCTCGAATGCCGTGTAGTGGCGGTCCTCCGGGCGGATTGGGAGCTGGTGGTATGCAGACTTCAGATCCACCGTGGAAAAGAGCCGATACTGGGCGATCTGATTTACCATGTCTGCAATCCTGGGGAGGGGATACGCGTCGAGGAGCGTAAATTTATTTATGGTCTGACTATAGTCGACAACCATGCGGAATTTTTCCCCGGTCTTAACGACCACCACCTGAGCTCTCCAGGGACTATTGCTGGCCTCTATAATCCCCTCACTGAGAAGCCTTCGGACCTCTGATCTGATAAATACCCTATCCTGCAGGCTATACCGCCTGCTACGAGTGGCTACGGGTTTACAGTCCATTGTGAGATTGCCGAAGAGACGAGGGGGGAGATTCGCAGCATAGCGAGGCTGCAGATAGTGAGTGGGGGCAGGGGCCCGTCGAAGCTGAGGGTGAGGCTCTTAAGGTTACACTGAAAATCTAGGCCTAATAAGAGTGCCGCGCAGAGGTCAGGCAAAACGTAGAGTTGAAATTTGAGTAGCTAGCGCCTCGGATTGTGAGTGTCGCGGCGGTGCGCCCCTGGATCTGGACTGAATGGGAGCCTGAAGCGAGCGCGATAGTTTGCTGCACGGGGAAAACGGGGAGCGAACAGCATCTTACCAGGTCTGGTTGTATGAAGCTCTCAGTGCTCCCGGAGTCGAAGAGGCATAGCGTGTTGTACCCGTTGATTTAGACCTCTGCCATCGAATTTCGCAGATGCTTCGGGCGTGATTGATCCAGGGTGACTGTGCCAAGTTGCGGGCCGTGTGACGAGCGCACGGGGAGGTCGTACTCTTCCGATGAGTTATCCGAGCGTGGAGATGCAGGTTGGGCCCGTGGATCGCACGTGGCGGGCGGCGAGGAAGATGGCATCCAAGATGGCGGCCCCCATGTGTCGCATGTGGCCGGCCGCGTGGTGGAGGTTTGCCAAGATGGCGGCCCCCATGGATCGCACGTGGCGTGAGGGGCGGGGTCGGGGCATAGGCAGCAGCGTTTCGGGCCCCGCGGGCCTGCGGGTGTGGGGAGCGATTACTTCGTGCCGCTGGGGAGTTGGAAGCTGGGGCCCTTTTTGCGAGGCACACTCTCGCGTAATGGCCTTTCCGCCCGCAGCTGCTGCAGGTTGCGTTGCGGGCCGGGCAGTGCTGCCGTGGGTGCTGATTCTGGCCACAGAAATGGCAGGCTGGAGCAGCATAGTGGCTGGCTGGAGCAGCATAGTGGCTGGCTGGGGCAGCATGGTAGCTGGGCAGCCGCGTGGCACAGGCCCGGGGGAGTCACTGGTCGGGGGCCCATGATTGGGTCGCGGGGTCCGCGGGGAATGAGGTGAGGCTGCGGAAGGAGACCTCCATCGTGGTAGCAATTTCCGCAGTTGTCTCTAAGTCTTGGGCCTCCTTTTCCAGCAGTCGTTGGCGCGTGATTAAGTAGTAAGTAGATTAAATTGATGGAACCATCAATTCACTAGACACGTGCTTTAAGATATGAACAGCGGTTTTAATTTACTTACTACAGAGCCAGCCTGTTACCCGTTGAACTCTCGATGAACTGCAGGCTGACTCTGGACAAGGGTATTTATACAGCAGCACAGGGGGGAGGAGTCATGGGCGGAGCCAAGGGTGGAGCCCTGTACAAACTCCTGAGCAATCCCAGAGATACTCCCCCTAGTAGTCGGATAACGCTACTGCACTTACAATGGTATTGGTAAATACAGTGTGAATTACTAAGTTACATTCACCACAGAAGTCTGATGTGATAAAACAGGATAAGACAGTGGGGTTTGTTAAAGTGGTAAAGGAGAGCCCAAGTGAAGCGAAGGAGGTGCAAAAGATTGTACAGTCTGATCAAGAGGTGATTGATAAGAAGGTGTCAGATCTCTTTAAAGAATTTACTTGTATGGGTAAAGTTTACTCATGTGAATCAGGAGGGCAGTACGGTAGCATGGTGGTTAGCATAAATGCTTCACAGCTCCAGGGTCCCAGGTTCGATTCCCGGCTGGGTCACTGTCTGTGTGGAGTCTGCACATCCTCCCCATGTGTGCGTGGGTTTCCTCCGGGCGCTCCGGTTTCCTCCCACAGTCCAAAGATGTGCAGGTTAGGTGGATTGGCCATGCAAAATTGCCCGTAGTGTCCTAAAAAGTAAGGTGGGGGGGGGGGGGGTTGTTGGGTAACGGGTATAGGGTGGATACGTGGGTTTGAGTAGTGTGATCATTGCTCGGCACAACATCGAGGGCCGAAGGGCCTGTTCTGTGCTGTGCTGTTCTATGTTCTAAGTCACAATTTAAAGAGATAAGGGAGCTAGTCAATCTTTAATGGTAAGAGATGAGGAGTTATGTAGTCTGGGTAGAATGTTGCCATAAAAGGTGGTAATATGTAGAATTCATGGTGAGAGGAGTAGTGTTCCATTCTATAAGGTAAGATTGTAAAGTCCAGTGAAGAGTGGTGAAGTAATGTGGTGTAGTAGTTAGTAGGAGTAATAGAGAAACTATCTTGTCCAGGAATACAGTTTATCTTGGGTAATGGTATAGCTGGATCGCAGATGGGAGTGATACCTACTGTGGTTGATAAGCCAGTGCAACATCAGACAACTGAAGTGTTGAAGGACAAATATCCTGGGATTTTTCTGGATTGTGTAGTAACAAGGTCACAAAGTCACAGGTTAAGACAAGAGGAGAAATCAAAGAGTGAAGATGAAGTTGAAGTGCAATTATCAGAAACAATTTTTGCTCAGATGGTTGAAAAAGAATAGGTGGAGGATGAGGCAGATATTTTTAGTTCAGGAAATTGGCGGAGTTACAACAGAAAGATGTAGAAATAAAACAGATATATCAGAAAGCATATACGGAAGAGGAATCTGAGAGTATACCAGAGTGTTATTACCATAAAAGTGATCGTCTTGATGAGAAAATGGAGACCTTTACATATGCAGGCGGATGAAAAGTGGGCAGAAGTTCATCAAGTAGTACTGCCGGTAGGGTATAGAAAGGAGATGTTGTGAGTTGCACATGAGGTACCAGTGGGAGGTCATTTGGGAATAAGGAAAACTCAAGCTAAAATCCAAAAACATTTTTATTGGCCTGGACTACATAAAGATGTAGTTAAATTTTGTCAATAATGTCACATATGTCAAGTGATAGGGAAAACTCAAGCAGTGATAAAACCAGTGCCCTTAATACCCATTCCAGCATTTAAGGAACCTTTTACAAGGGTCCTAATTGATTGCGTAGGACCGCTTCCTGAAACAAAAAGTGGTAATCAATATCTTTTGACTATAATGGATGTGTCTACTAGGTTTCCAGAGGCCATTTAAGTACGTAATATTACAGCTTAAAAAAAATTGGGATAAATTGTTGAGTTACCTTCCAGAGGAAAAACGAACTGACCTGAAAGAGTTATTGATATCACGTGGGCAAGTTTGTAGAGATAAATTGGGAAATACTAAAATGGCTATACATGATGTAGGTGTGGGAAATGCTGTTCCAATCAAACAACATCCATATAGACTTAACCCTGTAAAATTGGCACAGGTTAACAAAGAGATTGAGAGTATGCTTTAAAATGGCATAATTGAAGTGGGTTGCAGCCAATGGAGCTCACTCATAGTGATAGTACCAAAACCAGATGGTACCCAACGGTTGTGTATGGACTATAGAAAGATTAATGCAGTTACAAGAACGGACTCTTATCCTTTCCCACTTTTGGAGGATTGCATTGAGAAAGTGGGACAATCAGCTTTTATTTTCAAACTGGATTTACTTGAAGGTTACTGGCAGATACCTTTATCCAAAAGGGCGAAGGAGATTGCAGCTTTTGTGACCGCAGATGGTATATACCAATTCAAAGTTATGCCATTTGGCATGAAAAATGCCCCAGCCACATTTCAACAGTTAACTAACAAAGTTGTTTCAGGATTACCCAATTGTGCGGTATACATTGACAATCTGGTAATTTTCAGCCAGACATGGACAGAACATTTGAAACATCTGATGGAGTTATTCGATCAACTTCAGGAGGCGGTTTGGTGATAAACCTAGCCAAAAGTGAATTTGGAAAAGCCCAAGTCACTTTCCTTGGCCATACAATTGGACAGGATCGAATGGTCATACGGGATGTGAAACCAACAGTTATTGAGGAGTTTTCAATGCCCTCAAGATGAAGGGAAATAATGTGATTTGTTGGCATGAGTGGATTTGTTCGAACATTTATGCAAAAGTTTTGTAGCGTGCTTGCTCCACTGATGGACTTGCTGAAGAAACATTAAAAATTTCAGTGGACAGTGGAGTTTCAACGGGCATTTGACTACCTAAAAGCTGTGATAACCAATGCTCCTGTGTTGGAGAATTATAAGGGACTCTGTGATCAGATTGAACGAAAGTATTTGACTTTAAAGAGAAATGCCAAGCTGTAGAAAAATGGACGGATCGTGCAAGGACCTTCTTGTTCAAAGAGACTGTCAATCGAGAAGGATTTCAGTTGGAGGAAGAGGAACAAAAATTGACTATATTATTATATCTGTTTGCGTGTGTTGTTTTTTTGAAACAGAAATGTATATTCACTGTATGCATTTTTTAAAGGATAGTGAAAAGGTGAAAAATGAAACCATCTTGAAGTTGATGGTTTATTTCATTTTCTTGGGGGGAGGTGTCATGTGAGAGTACCTTTAAGAAATAGGTGCTGGGGCAGCATGGTGGCGCAGTGGGTTAGACCTGCTGCTTCACGGCGCCGAGGTCCCAGGTTCAATCCCAGCTCAGGGTCACTGTCCGTGTGGAATTTGCACATTCTCCCCGTGTTTGCGTGGGTTTCACCCCCACACCCCAAAGATGTGCAGGGTAGGTGGATTGGCCATGCTAAATTACCCCTTAATTGGAAAAGTGAATTGGGTACTCTAAAATAAAATAAAAAGAAATGGGTGTTTATAAATGGGTGTATATATAAATAACTATAGTGAGAGTACCTTTCAGAAATGGGTGTTTATTACTGCAGTGATGTCAGAGAGTGGGTGGAGCTGGGCTGTCTGTCAGCTTTTTATTTTCATTTTAGGCTGTTTGCTGTAGGGTGTATTTTAGTTTTGTTTTCATTGTTGGAGCTGAAGCCAGACAGAGCAGGTGTACTATTGATCTCTGCCATGAAAAGACTATCTCTTGATCACTTGGTGAATTCAGAATTATAAATGTTTTCAGTAGTGAATGTAAACCTGATGTGCTTCTGTTAAAAGGTGTTTCTTTTGTCTTCTGATGTTTGGAACGTTATTAAGGATTACTAAGTGTTATATTCTTTGGGGGTTGTATTTGAATTGATGGTTGCTAAGATGTTCACTGAATGTTTTAAAAAGGTTAACTTGAGTTCATAGAATAAACATTGTTTTGCTTTAACAAATACTTGTCCATTTCTGCTGTACTTGTAGAGTGGGCTATGTGCTCCCCGGACCACAATCTATTAAAAGTTGTGGATCAGGTGAACTCCATTATACACTTTTGGGTTCTCTAAACCCTGGCCCATAACAAATGGCTCACTGAAAGTGCATTCTGACTAATCCCACTCCCTGTCTTATCTTTGTAATGTTGTGCATTTTTTCTTTTCAGATAGGAAAATACCAGAACTTTATCGAAGAGCACTATGCGTGTACCTATACCACATGGGCTGCAGCTGTTCAATAAACCCTTTTCAAGGCAATTAAGATTCGGCAACTCATACCGGCTTTGCCGGCAATGCTTATATCACATAAATGAATAAACAAAGAGAATACTCACCATAAAGCTGCCCTCAAAAATATTTTTTTTCAATTTGATTTGTCAGTCTAATAGAAGTTGAAAGTTTCCCAAGATTTTTGCATTGCCTCAGCCCTTGCGCTAGTCTAACATCATAGCTGCCATTCGAGAATCTTTAAACTACTCCCCCAATGTTTTCTGGTCACAACAACTCACCATGTAAAATAATTTTTCTCATCTCTCCCTTTCACTCTTTTGAATTATCTTCAATCTTTGTTCTCTGGTTACGGATCCTTCAGCCAACGAAAATCATTCTTCATTTACTCTATCAAATCTTTTCCTGATTTTGAACATCTTTATTAAATCTCGCTTTACCCTTTGATGCTCTTAAGAGAATAATCCCAGACCTGGGGAGTTATCAGTTGTTTAAAATCAATTTTGCAATAAACTGTGGCCCACGATACAGATGCAATGGAATGGAATTCCTCGCACCCCATTCCCCATATGCCTCCCAAACCCAAAATGATCCAACAATCTATTTTGAAAGCTCATTTGACAATAGGTCCTGAAATACAATATTAATATGAGAGCATGAATCGAATATTTTTCTTCATTGTTTTGTAGACAGAACTGATCACCTGATGGGATCACTAATACTCCAAAACTGTTTGGAGCCCTGTCGGAATACAGGAGAACCTTCTAGAATTTTATATGTTGCTGTAGCTAAGCAGGTTAATAACTCCTCGCAAAGTGAAATAAGGACACAATTATCATGGTGAAATTGGAAGGAACAGTCAGTACTGATACCTGCAGATAATTTCAGGAACACCGAGCTGTGTCCAGTTTCTCACTTTGAAAGTGACAAACTGAACAGAATTTACAAGCTCCATGTACAGGTCAGGCAATGAACTGAGGTGAAAATTTGTAAGGAGGATTACCCTGCATCTAACCTTTGCTGTACCTGTCCTGGAAATGTTTGATGAGGAACGTGTAGAGAGAGCTCTACTCTGTTTCTAATACCATACTGTACCTGCGCTGGGAGTTGTGTGACTTCCGACCAGCAGGTGGCGTCAGACATTAGTCCTGTGACAACCAGCAGAAGGTTGTAAGGAGTACACCAGGACAATTGCACATAAGGGCAGTTTCAGGAGAGTCTAGGCGATTCAGTCAATACCTTGGTCTGTATAGCATTCTGATTGTTACCTTACCATGTGTACATCAATAAAACATAATTCTGGTTAAGTCACCAGCTATAAATTCATTGCATAGACAAGTTCACAGAACATGTCAGGATTGTTTGATGGAAAAAAGTGTAGACTCTGTTTCTAACCTTGTGCTGTGTCTGCCCTAGGAGGTTTTGATGGGGAAAGTGTGTAGGGAGCTTTACTGTTCCTAACTCTGTGTGATATCTGTCCTGGGAGTGTTTGATGGGGACAGTATAGAGGGAGCATTACTCTGTATGTAACCCCGTGCAGCACCTGCCCTGGGAGTGTTTGATGGGGACAGTATAGAGGGAGCATTACTCTGTATGTAACCCCGTGCAGCACCTGCCCGGGGAATGTTTGATGGGGGCAGTATAGAGGGAGTTTTACTCTGTATCTAACCCCGTGCTGTACCTGTCCTGGGAGTGTTTGATGGGGGCAGTGTAGAGGCAGCTTTACTCTGACAAAGCTTTACTTTGACAAAGAGTCATCGGACTCAAAATATTAGCTCTTTTCTCTCCCTACAGATGCTGCCAGACATGCTGAGATTTTCCGGCATTTTCTCTTTTGTTTCAGATTCCAGCATAACAGTAATTTGCTTTTATCCAGTGCTTTACTCTCTCCCGGTGTTGTACATGTCCTGGGAGTGTTTAATGGGGACAGTGTAGAGGAAGCTTTATTCTGTGTCTCACCCCGTGTTGTACATGTCTTGGGAGTGTTTGATGGGGGCAGTGTAGAGGGAATTTTACTCTGCATCTAACCCCATGCTGTACCTGTACTGAAAGTGTTTGATGGGGCCAGTGTAGAGGGAGCTTTACTCTGTATCTCACCCCGTGTTGTACACGTCTTGGGAGTGGTTTATGGGGGCAGTGTAGAGGGAGCTTTACTCTGTATCTCACCCTGTGTTGTACATGTCTTCGGAGTGTTTTATGGGGGCAGTGTAGAGGGAGCTTTACTCTGTATCTAACCCCGTGTTGTACATGTCTTGGGAGTGTTTGATGGGATCAGTGTAGAGGGTGTCATGATAGACAGATATGCATATAATGAGATACAGACAGGCAGCTAATGAACACAGACAACAGGACTTAACCAATCAGCAGGCAGAACACTTGGGGGTGGTTTCCCACTATAAAAGGTACGAGGCACTAACACGCCACCTCTTTCCACTCGGAACATCTACAGAGTGAGTCCAGTGTACATATCACGTAACACATACAGCACGTGGCTAAGAGCTAGTCTGGTTCAGTCAGACAGAGTGGTCACATTTAGGTTAGCAGTGAGTCGAACTCACAGATAACTGTGCTAACTGTGTGACAGGTTCAATAAATCAAATTGAACTAACTTCAAGGTCTGGAGTCTATTTCAGTCATAGCTGAATCCAGTTGCAGCCCGTGTTATGTAAGTATGCTTAACACAACATGGTACCAGTAGACTGCTATCCTTAGGTGGTTTACCTCAATCTGTTCCGTGACGACCAGCAAATGTATCCTGGCACCATGGAGAAGATCCAGCCTCCTCAACTGCTGCCGATCTCTGGCAATCTCAGTGCCAACTGGCGAACTTTCAAGCAAAGGTTTCTGCTGTACTACGAAGCCTCAGACCTCGAGGTTGCGTCTGATACAAGAAAGATCGAGCTTCTCCTCTCAAGTGCGGGGGATCGAGCCATCCAAATCTTTAACTCGTTTAACTTCACCGAAGGCCAGGACAAGACGAAGTTTCAGACCATCCTGGACAAGTTTCATAGTCATTGTGAAGTGGACACCAATGGAATCTTCGAGTGCTATATATTTAAACAACACCTACAAGGTAAAGACGAATCTTTCAACTCCTTCCTAACCAATCTCCGTCTACTAGCGTTATCCTGCAACTTTGGTGATATTGCTGACTCCATGATCAGGAACCAAATCGTTTTTGGTGTTCACTCTGATCCTCTGAGAGCAGCTTTTAAAAATCAAGCATATGGCCCTGCCAGTCGCGATTGAAACGTGTGCAGTGCATGGGCACGCCAAACATCGGTATTCCCAATACAAATAGGCTGAAACTGAGAAACTTGCCTCCCACGAGGCAGAGTGTACAGGCCATCGCCCGGATGCAGCGCCTCAGCCTTGATGAATGCGGCCATTTTGCGCGCTCTTCCCGGAGCCCCACGCATGCGCGATGCGAATGGGATAGAGATAGAGATAGAGAAATACAGCACAGAACAGGCCCTTCGGCCCACGATGTTGCGCCGAACTTTTGTCCTAGGTTAATCATAGAATTTTGGACAATTTGTCATGGCCAATCCACCCAACCTGCACATCTTTGGACTGTGGGAGGAAACCGGAGTACCCGGAGGAAACCCACGCAGTCACGGGGAGGATGTGCAGACTCCACACAGACAGTGACCCAAGTCGAAATCGAACTTGGGACCCTGGAGCTGTGAAGCAATTGTGCTATCCACAATGCTACCGTGCTGCCCTTAAGAAGTTAACCTACACTCCCTTATTCTACCCTAATCCAAGTACCTATCCAATAGCCGCTTGAAGGTCCATAAATTTTCCGACTCAACTACTACCACAGGCAGTGCATTCCATGCCCCCACTACTCTCTGGGTAAAGAACCTACCTCTGACATCCCCTCTATATCTTCCACCATTTATCTTAAATTTATGTCCCCTTGTAATGGTGTGTTCCACCCGGGGAAAAAGTCTCTGACTGTCTACTCTATCTATTCCCCTGATCATCTTATAAACCTCTATCAAGTCGCCCCTCATCCTTCTCCGTTCTAATGAGAAAAGGCCTAACACCCTCAATCTTTCCTCGTATGACCTACTCTCCATTCCAGGCAACATCCTGGTAAATCTCCTTTGCACCTTTTCCAAAGCTTCCACATCCTTCCTAAAATGAGGTGACCAGAACTGCACACAGTACTCCAAATGTGGCCTGACCAAGGTTTTGTACAGCTGCATCATCACCTCACGGCTCTTAAATTCAATCCCTCTGCTAATGAACGCTAGCACACCATAGGCCTTCTTCACAGCTCTATCCACTTGAGTGGCAACTTTCAAAGAACAATGAACATAGACCCAAGATCTCTCTGCTCCTCCACATTGCCAAGAACCCTACCATTACCCTGTATTCCGCATTCAGATTTGTCCTTCCAAAATGGACAACCTCACACTTGTCAGGGTTTAAACTCCATCTGCCACTTCTCAGCCCAGCTCTGCATTCTATCTATGTCTCTTTGAAGCCGACAACAGCCCTCCTCACTATCCACAACTCCACCAATCTTCGTATCATCTGCAAATTTACTGACCCACCCTTCAACTCCCTCATCCAAGTCGTTAATGAAAATCACAAACAGCAGAGGACCCAGAACTGATCCCTGCGGTACGCCACTGATAACTGGGCTCCAGGCTGAATATTTGCCATCCACCACAACTCTCTGTCTTCTATCGGTTAGCCAGTTTGTTATCCAACTGGCCAAATTTCCCACTATCCCATGCCTCCTTACTTTCTGCATAAGCCTACCATGGGGAACCTTATCAAATGCCTTACTAAAATCCATGTACACTACATCCACTGCTTTACCTTCATCCACATGCTTGGTCACCTCCTCAAAGAATTCAATAAGACTTGTAAGGCAAGACCTACCCCTCACAAATCCGTGCTGACTATCCCTAATCAAGCAATGCCTTTCCAGATGCTCAGAAATCCTATCCCTCAGTACCCTTTCCATTACTTTGCCTACCACCGAAGTAAGACTAACTGGCCTGTAATTCCCAGGGTTATCCCTATTCCCTTTTTTGAACAGGGGCACGACATTCGCCACTCTCCAATCCTCTGGTACCACCCCTGTTGACAGCGAGGACGAAAAGATCATTGCCAACGGCTCTGCAATTTCATTTCTTGCTTCCCAGAGAATCCTTGGATATATCCCGTCAGGCCCGGGGGACTTGTCTATCCTCAAGTTTTCAAAACGCGCAACACATCTTCCTTCCTGACAAGTATCTCCTCAAGCTTATCAGTCTGCTTCACGCTGTCCTCTCCAACAATATGGCCCCTCTCATTTGTAAATACTGAAGAAAAATACTTGTTCAAGGCCTCTCCTATCTCTTCAGACTCAATACACAATCTCCCGCTACTGTCCTTAATCGGACCTACTCTCACTCTAGTCATTCTCATATTTCTCACGTATGTGTAAAAGGCCTTGGGGTTTTCCTTGATCCTACCCGCCAAAGATTTTTCATGCCCTCTCTTAGCTCTCCTAATCCCTTTCTTCAGTTCCCTCCTGGCTATCTTGTATCCCTCCAGCGCACTGTCTGAACCTTGTTTCTTCAGCCTTACATAAGTCTCCTTCTTCCTCTTAACAAGACATTCAACCTCTCTTGTCAACCATGGTTCCCTCACTCGACCATCTCTTCCCTGCCTGACAGGGACATTCATATCAAAGACACGCAGTACCTGATCCTTGAACAAGTTCCACATTTCACTTGTGTCCTTCCCTGACAGCCTATGTTCCCAACTTCTGCACTTCAATTCTTGTCTGACAGCATTGTATTTACCCTTCCCCCAATTATAAACCTTGCCCTGTTGCTCGCACCTATCCCTCTCCATTACTAAAGTGAAAGTCAGAGAATTGTGGTCACTACCTCCAAAATGCTCCCCCACTAACAAATCTATCACCTGCCCTGGTTCATTACCAAGTACTAAATCCAATATGGCCTCCCCTCTGGTCGGACAATCTACATACTGTGTTAGAAAAGCTTCCTGGACACACTGCACAAACACTACCCCATCCAAACTATTTGATCTAAAGAGTTTCCACTCAATGTTTGGGAAGTTGAAGTCGCCCATGACTACTACCCTGTGACTTCTGCACCTTTCCAGAATCTGTTTCCCAATCTGTTCCTCCACATCTCTGCTGCTATTGGGGGGCCTATAGAACACTCCCAACAAGGTGACTGCTCCTTTCCTATTTCTAACTTCAACCCATATTACCTCAGTAGGCAGATCCCCCTCGAACTGCCTTTCTGCAGCTGTTATACTATCTCTAATTAACAATGCCACCCCCCCACCTCTTTTACCATCCTCCCTAATCTTGTTGAAACATCTATAACCAGGGACCTCCAACAACCATTTCTGCCCCTCTTCTATCCAGGTTTCCGTGATGGCCACCACATCGTAGTCCCAAGTACCGATCCATGCATTAAGTTCACCCACCTTATTCCTGATGCTTCTTGCATTAAAGTATACACACTTCAACCCATCTCCTTGCCTGCAAGTACTCTCCTTTGTCATTGTTACCTTCCCCACTGCATCACTACGTGCTTTGGCGTCCTGACTATCGTCTACCTTAGTTGCTGGACTACAGATCCGGTTCCCATTCCCCTGCCAAATTAGTTAAACCCTCCCGAAGAGTACTAGAAAATCTCCCCCCCAGGATATTGGTGCCCCTCTGGTTCAGATGCAACCCGTCCTGCTTGTACAGGTCCCACCTTCCCCAGAATGCGCTCCAATTATCCAAATACCTGAAGCCCTCCCTCCTACACCATTCCTGCAGCCACGTGTTCAACTGCACTCTCTCCCTATTCCTAGCCTCGCTATCACGTGGCACCGGCAACAAACCAGAGATGACAACTCTGTCTGTCCTGGCCCTTAACTTCCAGCCTAACTCCCTAAACTTGTTTATTACCTCCACACCCTTTTTCCTACCTACATCGTTGGTACCAATGTGCACCACGACTTCTGGCTGCTCACCCTCCCCCTTCAGGATCCTGAAGACACGATCAGAGACATCCCTGGCCCTGGCACCCGGGAGGCAACATACCTTTCGGGAGTCTCGCTCGCGACCACAGAATCTCCTATCTATTCCCCTAACCATTGAATCTCCTATTACTATTGCTTTTCTATGCTCCCCCCTTCCCTTCTGAGCCCCAGAGCCAGACTCAGTGCCAGAGACCTGGCCGCTGGGGCCTTCCCCCGGTAGGTCATCCCCCCCAACAGCATCCAAAACGGTATACTTGTTTTGAAGGGGAATGGCCACGAGGGATCCCTGCACTGTCTGCCTGTTAGTTTTCTTTCCCCTGACTGTAACCCAGCTACTCTTGTCCAGTACCTTTGGTGTGGCTACCTCCCTGTAACTCTTCTCTATGACCCCCTCTGCCTCCCGGATGATCCGAAGTTCATCCAGCTCCAGCTCCAGTACCTTAACACGGTCTCTGAGGAGCTGGAGTTGGGTGCACTTCCCGCAGGTATAGTCAGCGGGGACACCAGTGATATCCCTCACCACCCACATCCTACAGGAGGAGCATGCAACTGCCCTAGCCTCCATCCCCTCTTACTTTACAGAATTAGCTGCCCTGTGGACCAACTGGACCTCCGCCCTCCGACTCTGCTCCCAGTCAGCTGTACTCTAAACTCCTGGTTCCCTTCACGCTCTTTGATAAATATAGGAAATTAAATGAAAGGAGTACCTTACTCCCTCCTCACCTAACTCCCTCAGTCACCAAACTCTCACTGTAGCACTCAAATGCCACAAGCTCAGCACTCAGTGCAAACAAAGTCTGCACTGTATCTAGCCCCTATTTATACTGTGACTCTAGCTTCTAAAACTGGCCTAATGCAATTAACTAATTAACAAGCTCCAGCTGCAAGTAAGTCCAAGTAGAACCTTGTTTAAAGCTGATTCAAAATTCACCTTCTTATAGACCAAACAGCAACTTTTAAGTTATTTAACTAAATAAAAGAAATACTAGACTTTAAATAACCCTTTTACTCCCTCAGTCACCAAACTCTCACTGTAGCACTCAAATGCCACAAGCTCAGCACTCAGTGCAAAACATATAACGAAGCGGCCGATCACCACACCGTGCAGGTGCGAACGTCTGCCGACCGCACTGTGCATGTGCGACAACGCACGGAGCGTAATGATGTCTTGACGTGCCCAAACTGTGGCACCGCCCACGTAAAGTAACACTGCCCTGCAAGAGGCAGACGCTGTTTAAATTGCGGGAAGCCTGGACACTGTGCAGCCTTGTGCAGGTCTGCACCATCAGTCAAGGGCCAACCCTCCCAACTCCAACACAGGCGTGTTCGGAATGTCCAGCAAGGTTTACAGGATTCTGATCCTGGCAGCATTACGGATCCAGAGGACGACTGCCTGGAGTCCCCCTACCATGTGGGCATCATCACCACACGTGAACATGCCTCACTGACATCATCACGGAGCCTGCCCATCCTCACTGTGGATTCTGCGGACGAATGGCGTGCAGTGATGCAAGTAAATCAATGCTCTATCCAGTTCAAGAAACTCGTGTTTGAAACAAACCTGTTGGACTTTAACCTGGTGTTGTAAGACTTCTTACTGTGCTCACCCCAGTCCAACGCCGGCATCTCCACATCACAGTTCAAGATGGACACAGGTGCTTCTGCCAATCTCCTTTCACAGGCAGATTTCAACCACACCAAGAAGCCACCCAAGCTCCTTCCAGCAACCTGCCAGCTCCTGGAGTATATCGGCAGTGCCATCACAGCACTGGGATCCTGCCATCTGCTTGTCTCCAACAGGAGCATTCACGCAAGGCTAAGGTTTGAAATTGTCAAGCCAGACAGAGCCTCCCTGCTCGGCGCACATGCATGCAAGCAGCTAAACCTTGTGCAGTGGGTCTACACAATGACCTCCCCCAATGTGGATCTTCAAGCCGGCATTGACGACATCCTCGCTCAGTATTCGGATGTGTTTGACGGGATGGGCACTCTGCCATATCGGTACAAGGTCCTGCTGCGGCCTGATGCCACGCCTGTGGTCCATGCCCCACACCAGGTCCCAGCTCCACTGAAGGAGGGCCTGAAGGCGTTGTTGAAGGATCTTCAGGACCAGGCTATCATCTCCAAAGTCACAGAACCGACTGACTGGGTCAGCTCGATGGTCTGTGTAAAAAAGCCTTTGGCGGAGCTGTGCATCTGTATTGATCCAAGGATCTCAACCAGAATATAATGTGGGAACACCACCCCATCCCGAAGAGGGAGAAACTAACAAGTGAGATGGCACATGCCCGGTTTTTCACAAAGTTAGATGCATCACACGGGATCTGCAAATCCAGCTGGATGAGTCCAGCAGAAGGCTCTGCACCTTCAACACACCGTTTGGCAGGTGCTGCTATAATCGTATGCCGTTCGGCATTGTCTCAGCCTCAGAGATCTTCCATAGAATCATGGAGCAGATGATGGAGTGGATTGAAGGGGTTTGTGTGTATGTGGACGACGTTATCATTTGGTCCATAACCCCCGAAGAGCACATCTCTCGTCTCCAGCAGGTATAACGCCATGTCCATGCCAATGGCCTCAAGCTGAACGGGGCAAAGTGTTGCTTTGGCATGTCGACATTGAAGTTCTTGGGTGACCAGATATCTCAGCAGTGTGTGGACCCGGACACAGACAAGGTCAAGGCCATCGAAGCCATGAAGACCCCTGAAGACAAGAAGGCGGTGCTGCATTTCATAGGAATGGTGATCTTTTTGGGCAAGTTTATCCCAAATCTGGCCTCACACACCACGGCCCTCAGATACCTGGTGAAAAGGTCTACTGCCTTTGAGTGGTAGGCAGCTCATCAAGCAGAGTGGTTGGAGCTGAAAGCCAAGCTCACCACTGCACCTGTATTGGCATTTTTTGACCCTGACAGGGAAACAAAAGTCTCGACAGATGCGAGCCAGGACGGCATTGGCGCGGTGTTACTCCAGCGCGATGACACCTCATCCTGGGCACCGATTGCCTACGCATCACGGGCGATGACACCCACCGAGCAACGGTACGCCCAAATTGAAAAGGAATGCCTGGGCCTTCTTACTGGAATTCTCAAATTCCAAGATTATGTCTACGGCCTGCCGACGTTCACCGTCGAGATGGGTCACAGGCCTCTGGTGCACATTATCCACAAGGACCTGAACGACATGACGCCCCGGCTGTAGCGCATCCTCCTCAGGCTCAGACGGTATGACTTTGAGCTCGTATACACATCTGGCAAGGAGCTCATTATTTCGGATGCCTTCTCCTGCTCCATAACCTTGCCTGCCGACAAGCTGGCATTCATCCAACAGATCGAATCACAGGTGCAGCTGTGGGCCAGCAACCACCCGGCATCAGATGAAAAGGTGATCCGCATTCGCGAGGAGACAGCCAAAGACCCGCTTCTGCAGCGTGTCATGCGCCACCTCACCAATGGATGGCAAAAAGGGCAGTGCCCTCAATTCTTCAATGTGAAGGACAACCTGACAGTGGTTGATGGCATCCTCCTCAAGCTGGATCGTATTGTCATTCCACTCAGTCTCCAGAGCTTGGTGCAAATCCACGAGGGGCATCTGGGTGTCGAGAAGTGGAGGCGCAGAGCCAGGCAAGCTCTCTACTGGCCTGGCATTAGTCAGGACATCTCAAATATTGTCCTCAACTCTCCGACCTGTCAACACTTCCAGCCAGCACAGAGCAAGGAGACGCTTCAGCAGCACAAAATCATGACTACCCCGTGACCCAAGGTGGGCACTGACCTTTTTCACTCCAATGGTCGTGATTATGTGCTCATCATCGATTATTTTTCCAACTATCCAGAAGTTGTGAAGCTCTTGGACCTCACATCCAAGACCGTCATCAAGGCCTGTAAGGAGAAGTTCTCCAGGCATGGTATTCCGCTCACTGTCATGAGTGGCAACGGTCCTTGCTTCACCAGCCAAGAGTGGTCAAGATTGCCCAGTTATATCAGTTTAACCACGCCACTTCCAGCCCATATTACCCGCAGTCCAACGGGAAGGTTGAGAAAGGGGTGCACATAGTGAAGCAGCTCATCTGCATGGCCGCGGATTCTGCTTCTGACGTCAACCTCGCGCTGCTTGCGTACAGGGCAACCCCTCTGTCTACCGGCATGTCACCGGCTCAACTCCTGATAAACAGGGACCTGCGGACGACTCTTCCAGCCATACACTTGCCTGATCTGGCTCACCTCCCGGTGCTGCAGAAGGTGTAGAAACTTGGGGACCGGCAAAAGCAGGGCTACGATGCTCATGCCACCGATTAGCCTCTGCTATCCCCAGCGGATTCTGTTCAGATCAAGTTACCTGATGGAGGCTGGTCAGCTCCAGCGGTTGTAGTCCAACAGGCTGCTCCTCGATCGTACGTTGTGTGTATAGCTGATGGCTCTCTTGTGCGGCGAAACAGACGGGCACTACGCACAGTTGCCCGCCCACAACCACATTCTTTGTTGTTTTCATCTGCTATTGTGCCACCTCCTGACACCTTGAACCATGAGGCCCCCAGTCAGGCTTCTATCCCGCCTGTCAAGGCGCCGTCGTCCCCACCACCACCTCTCCGGCGGTCAACCAGGATCAGACGCAAGTCCCAGAGACTGGGCTTATGAACATTTGTTTTGTTTGCTATGTTGTTTTCGCACATTAGACACCTGTTTTCATATGTACATATGTTCCCATCTGCCATCTCATGTAAATATGTTAGTTTTTCGGCCTACACATGTAAATACTTTCACATAGGCTGCAGAAAGGGGAGATGTCATGATATGCAGACTTGCACATAATGAGATACAGACAGACAGCAAATGAACACAGAGAACAGGACATAACCAATCAGCAGGCAGAACACTAGGGGGTGGTTTCCCACTATAAAAGGTACGAGGCACTCACGCCTCTTTCCACTCGGAACATCTACAGAGTGAGTCCGGTGTATATGTCACATAACGCATACAGCACGTGGCTAAGAGCTAGTCTGGTTCAGCCAGACAGAGAGATCACACTTAGGTTAGCAGAGAGTCGAACTCACAGAGAACTGTGCTAACTGTGTGACAGGTTCAATAAATCAAATTGAACTAACTTCAAGGTCTGGAGTCGATTTCAGTCATAGCTGCATCCAGTTGCAGCCCATGTTATCTCAGTGTGCTTAATACGACAGAGGGAGCTTTACTCTTTATCTCACCCCATGTTGTACATGTCTTGGGAGTGTTTGATGGGGACAGTGTAGAGGGACTTTACTCTGTATATAACCCCGTGCTGTACCTGTCCTGGGAGTGTTTGATGGGGGCAGTGTAAAGGGACTTTACTCTGTATCTAACCCCGTGCTGTACCTGTCCTGGGAGCAGTGGCGGACTGTCCAGGGTGTCAGCTTGCCCGATGGCAAGTGGGCCTCTGATGAAGTGGGCCCCCTATATCAAATATAAATGCAATAAAAAAACAAACACAGACAACTGTCTTAGTAATAAAAAGGGATAAGAAAAAAAGAGAACAGGACACAAATAAGCAGTGCATGAAAAGGAACGAAGCAGGGGAGGTAGTGGAAGGATGTGGAATAGGGGGGCCCGGGTCGGGCATAATTAAGGAAATTCCATGTTTTCAGCAAGAGTGTGTGAATTTAAAGATAAAGTTACAATTCGTGATTTGAGATGGTCGGCAACTTCAAAGGATATCAAGCAGTAGTCTTGGTTCAGCCGGTACATCGGTCCGGGGCCCGGAGAGCCAAGAAGGGGCCCGTGAATCTCGGAAGGGCCCTTAAAAATTATAATTAATTAGATAAATAAATCTCCAACTTCTTTCCTGAGATTTGTATTCTAACTTAATAAAATATAATTGTTTTTAAAAAGAGCAATACCAAATAAAAATGCAATAAAGAAACAAACAAATAATCACTCAGTGTATGAAGGAACGAAGCACTGTTAAACGGATGTGAAAAGGAGTGGGGGGGGGGGGGGGGGAGGGGAGGCTGGTTCACCCGGGTCGGACATAGTTGGAAATCCATGTTTTCTGAAAGAGTGTGTGATATTTAAAGATAAAGTTACAGTTCGTGATTTGAGATGGTCGGCAACTTGAAAGGCTATCAAGAAGTACATAGGGTCGTGAGGTCACCGAAAAGGATAAGCGGTACCTTTGACCGTGAATCATGAGGTCAAAGAAATTGTAGTGATAAGCCATGATCGGTAAACTCAAAGGGTTGCGACTTGTAACACTACACTGGTATAAAACTGGACATGTTAACTTTGGTCATGGGACCATTCTTAATGTCTTACTATAGTCAGACCAAACTTCTAAGTTTCAACAGTTGTCTCAGTTGCTTGCTGGTGTGAACACTGGACAGTGGATTGTCTCCTCTTCTGAAGCTGCATAGGCCACAGTAGTATTGACGAATGAACATAGCCTATTGAAGTGTAAGTAAGTTATTTTATTTTTTTTATCAAGTAGGGGTTTATCTGGCGTCCCTTCAAGTTATTCTTGCAATCATCAATATTCATTTTTCCCAATGTGGGCTATTTTTAATTAAGTTTTTATTTCAGGAATATTACCCCTACCAGCATGGAAAAGAAAAAGCATAAATCTGGGTCACTAAAACACAAAGAACAAAAACAAGCAGAAAGGAAGGAATCAGCCAAGCGATGCAGGCCTATTACCGAGTTTATAATACCACAAGCACAATCCACATCAATATCCAGTTCTGCAACAAATAATCAAGAAGCAAGAAACAATGCTCATGGTGATGATGCAATGACATGTGAGTTACAAGAACAGAGAAGAGCTACTTTAAATGTAGAGACAAATACAAGTGCATCCATTACTAGTCAACCCAGGCCCAATATTTCTTCTGGCTTCCTTGTTCCGGTATCTGTACTGCCTGTAGTTGCAACATCTGAACACATAGCTTCAACTAGTGACAGGGAATCAGATATTCCTTCAAGCATAAATGACTTGGTTTCTGAAGCACATCCTGTAAATGAACCTACGCAAGAAAATGAAAGATCAAATACTGGAATCTTCCAATATCCATCACGAGCAAAGCTAAAACAGTTTTTTGCTGAACATCCACTTCAGCCACTTGATGATCTGCAATTTGATGCTCGTTTGTATGAGAGGAAAATTATGAATGACTCATTCCCAAGAAAATGGCTAACATATAACAAAGAAAATAGATGCTTATATTGTTCATACTGCTTAGCCTTTGAGTTTCCCAACACTTGTAATCCATCACCCTTTGTACGTGGCTTTAGTGACTACAGTCGTATTAGCCAGAGCTTGACTTTACATGAATCGACAACAACACATGTTAGAAATGGTCAGCAATATATCAGTGTGGTTAATGATGGCACCTTAGATAAATCTTTTGCAGCATCACTAATTAAAAAGAAAGAAGAAGTATTGAAGCAGAGAAGTATTGTCATGAGGATTATAGACATCATCATAAAGATGTTAGGCAAGCAAGCAGTTCCTTTTTGAGGTCACAGAAATGAATCGGCCTACACTCTAGATAATGAGGTTCTGAATCATGGCAACTTTTTAGCTACAGTGCAGTTGATGGCAAAATATGACCCCATTATGGCAGGTCACGGTTCTGCAGTGCAAAACAAGTCTAAACAAAGAATCAAACGATTAGAGCAACAAGGAAAGGCTCAAAGTAAAGGCCGTGGTGGACTTGTTACATACCTGAGTAAAACAACTATAAACATGTTAATCAAAATTATGAAGAATATGATACAAGAAAGAATCAGTCATGAAGTTTCTCAAGCAAAATATTATTCTATTCAGGTTGATTCAACACAAAATAATTCATCCATCGATCAGTTTAGCATTATTATTTGGTATGTGCTTAAAGGTATTATCTGTGAGCGACTACTTTCAGTTGATCCAAGTAATGATGGTACAGGACAGGGACATTTTGATCTATTGATTGAAACATTATAGCATCTTAAAATTGACCCCCAAAAATGTTTATCTGATAGCACAGATGGCGCTGCAAGCTACCATGGCCAGTATAATGGTTTACAAAGTAAAATTGCTGATGTCACTGATCAACATGTTCATATATGGTGTTATGCCCATGTCTTGAATTTGGTGATAACTGAAACAACAAAATGTTGTGTGCCTGCAGTTTCTTTTTTCAATTTGCTGCAGAATATAGCAACTTTTGTGAAAGAATCATACAAGAGAATGGCTGTATGGATAGAAGTTGTTGGAAAACATCTAGGACAAGAAAAAATGAAACGATTAAAGCTAATTGGTGAGACCAGATGGTCAGGAAAATCCAATGCAGCAACAATTATATTTGGACGTTTTGATGATGCCGCTGCCAGTACTTTCGTACATCTATTGCCATGCTTATCAATGATACAAGATTCAGAAAAGTTTGATGCAAAAACAAAACATGAAGCAAATGTTTTACTTCAAAGTCTTCTAAAGTTTGAAACCATATTGACAGCATTTACTTACTTGTACATATTTGAAACTACAACCCCGTTATCAAGTTATCTACAGACAAGTGGTTTAGATATGTTTACTGCATGGAGTTTGGTAGATTCAGCTACAACAAAGTTGAAGGAACAGACAAGAACATTTGATAATGTTCACAGCAAGGCTTTGGAATTTGTAAATAAATGTAATGACAGGATTTCACCGATGAATTTGGATGAAAATCAAACATTGGAAATTGATGCGTTGGAAACAGCATTGCCAATTAAGAGGCAGAGGAAGAAGAAAAGAATGGCAGATTAGCTTATTGATGATGAAAGAAATTCCTCAGATTCTCTAGCTGATTTTTGAGTAAATGTGTTTAACCTAATAATGGATCACATTGTCCAGTCACTAGAATCACGCTTTGTACAACACAAACAGTTGTATAAAGATTTGTCCTGCTTGGACCCAGCAAAGTTTAAAACTATTGCAGAGAAGGGCCTTGAAGATAAAGCATTGGAAGGTATTATTAAGCTGTTTCCACAAATCAGCAAAGATCAAGTAATATTGGAATTATTTTCTTTTGCTTCAAACTTTGATGTATTAAAGCTATTGCTTAATAATGGTGAGAAAATGGATTCCAGTTGCAACAACTGTAAAATTTGCAGCACTTGCCCATCGTGTGTACTAAAAATTCTGGCATCCAACAGACTTCATGACAAGGCATATGATAACCTTTATGAACTTTATAAAGTCATCTGCATGCTATCAGTTACTCAAGTCCAATGTGAGAGGACATTTTCAAAGGTAAAGATCATAAAGACAAGGTTAAGAAATTCGCTGTCTGAGGAGGATTTGAAATAATACATGTTGCTATCCATTGAAAAGGAATTGTTAGATTAATTGGACGCAGAAGCAATTATTGGCAGATTCGCACAATCATCTAGCGAACACAAACGATTGCTCTTAATATAGTGGACTGCATGCAATGTTCTATTGTGCTTTTGAACTATCTGTTAATGTGTAAATTGTGCAGTAAACTATTTAAAAATATCAACCAATTACTTAAAATAAAAAAATAAAAAAATTCAATTATAACATTCTGTATTTACATTTGGTATCTACTGCCAGTAATATGTACAGTACATGTACACTGTAATTACTAAGAAATACACATTTTTTCCACAAAAAATTTAATTGTACCCTTTTTTCCATCTGTATTTTTTGAAAATTTTATTTATTCGTTATGAAAATTAAATGATAGCATTGTAGTTGTGGGTGGGCCCCCTTTGTCTCCTGGCAACCAATATTTTTAGACCCAGTCCACCACTGCCTGGGAGTGTTTGATGGGGGCAGTGTAGAGGGACTTTACTCTGTATCTCACCCTGTGTTGTACTTGTCCTGGGAATGTTTAATGGGGACAGTGTAGAGGGAGCTTTACTCTGTATCTTACTCTGTGCTGTACCTACCCTGGGAGTGTTCGATGGGGACAGTGTAGAGGGAGCTTTACTCTGTATCTAACCTCATGCTGTACCTGCAGTGGGAGTTTTTGATTGGCACAGTGTCGTGGGAACTTTATGCAGCCGTTTTTCAATGTTGTATCTGTCCTGTGAGTCTTTACTCTTAACTCTGTCTGGTTATAATGGAAAATGCTTCCCGAGCACTTACTTCCATTACCTAGCTGAACACAAAAATTTGTAAAGGGAAGGCAGAGACCAATCCCAAGCACCAATAATAGTGTAGGTTGCACAACAATATATTGCATTTGCCATTCTGAAATGAACCCACATCTGATTCATTCACTGAAAGAGTGTTGTCAGGAAATCAGACAATTGCTTGAACTGTGATGCCGTCCACTGAGAGCACTAAGCACTGAAACACCTCTGAGTGTGACTGGATGGACACACAGCACATTCGTAGATCTCCTCTGGCAACGAAACTTCAGATGAATCATTGAGTAATTAGCACTCCCTCTGGTGCATGGAAGCCTGCAAGAGATTGCCTTTGCACATTAACTAGAGCTGCTTTTTGCATGGATAATTCAATTTTCCTTTCTGCGTTGAATTATCGGTGGATTAAGAAATAATTTTCTGTCTTCGTAATGAAAACTATGTAAAGGGTCTGTGGATTGGCTTCATCGCATATCTGGAGAGCTGTATGCAGATTTGGTGTCCTTACTGTTAAAAAAAAGATACAATTGCTTGAGAAGCAGTTCAGAGAAGGTTGACTTGACTCATTCCTGGAATGAAAGGGCTGTCTTGTATAAAGAAATATTGAACAGGTTAGGCCAATACCCATTGGAGTTCAGAAGAATGAGAGATGAACCTCGGGGCCTCACGGTAGCATGGTGGTTAGCATCAATGCTTCACAGCTCCAGGGTCCCAGGTTCGATTCCCGGCTGGGTCACTGTCTGTGTGGAGTCTGCACGTCCTCCCTGTGTGTGCGTGGGTTTCCTCCGGGTGCTCCGGTTTCCTCCCACAGACCAAAGATGTGCGGGTTAGGTGGATTGGCCATGCTAAAATTGCCCGTAGTGTAAGGTTAATGGGGGGGTTGTTGGGTTACGGGTATACGGGTTACGTGGGTTTAAGTAGGGTGATCATTGCTCGGCACAACATCGAGGGCCGAAGGGCCTGTTCTGTGCTGTACTGTTCTATGTTCTAACCTATTAAAACATATGAGGGGATTAGATAAAGTGGACATGCAGAGTATGTTTCCTCCTGTGAGAGAAACTAAAACTCGGGGGACAGAGTTTAAAAATCGCTGTCTCCCTTTTAAGACAGGGATGAGGAGGAATTTTGTCTCTCAAAGGTTCAGTGGTGTGAGAATCCTCTTCCCTAGAAAGTGGTGCAGGTTGGGTCTTTGAATTTATTTACGGCATGATTAAATATATTTTTGTCAGACAAGACAGTCGAGGGTAATGGGGCAGACAGGACATGGAGCTGAGCCCACAATCAGATCCGCCATGATCTTATTGAGTGGTGAATCAGGTTTGACGGGCCTATTCCTGCTCCTATGTTCCTTGCATCTTTCGGAAGGAGCTTAACGGTCTTTGATGAGGAGCCTCAGCTTCCTCGAATTGGGCCAAAACCTTTGTCTAAACATTTAAACATTTCTGGAGCAAAAGAGAAAAAAAAAATGGATGACAATTTTATGGCATCTTCCACAGCCTCCGGACATCCCAAAGTATATTAAAGTCAAAAAGTACTTTCTTGAAGAGTAGTCACTCTTGTAATATAGGAAATAAAGAAGCTAATTTGCACACAGCAAGATCCCACATACAGAAGTGTGATAAATAAGTGGGTAAATTGTTTTTCTGATGTTGGTTCAGGGATAAACTTTGGCCAGGATACCAGGGAACAATCCCATGCTCTTTTTCAAAGGAAGGATAATGCAGCTTGTTATATGCGTTAACATATGTTAACATAGAAGGTGCAAATGTAGTTAATTTATTTCATTTCCACATTAGATTAATTTATCCAATTTAAAACTACCATTCAATCGTTCAGCGGAGGCATTGACCAGAACTGAAATTTACAGCATGTGCGATATATCTTACCCCCCCCCCCCACCCCCTGGCCCCCACCCCCAGAAATAGATACCTCCAAGGAGATAAGGGCACAGCAGATAAGTATCGTTCAAAACTATGCAAAGCAGACATTGAAATCTCATCACACATTATCGTAATGTGATAATCTACATGCACCTTCGGAAGAAACAGTGTGCAGTGGATGAGTGCAGCTCCAACAGCACTCAAGAATCTTTTCACCATCCTGGGAAAAACAGCCCGCTTGTTTGACACCCTTTCCACAGACATTCACTCCCTCCGCCACTTATGCACAGTGGCACCAACGTGTACCATTGACAAGATGCATTCCAGGAACTCAACAAGGCTCCTTTGACAGCACCTTCCAAACCTGTGACCCCTACCACCTGGAAGGACAAGGGCAGCAGACACATGGGAACACCGTCACCCGCAAGTACCCCTCCAAGCCACTCACCACCCTGACTTGGGAATCTATCACCATTGCTTCACTGTCATTGGGCCAAAACACTGGAACTCCCTCCCTAACAGCACAGAAGGCGTGCTGTTGGAGGGCATTTTGTGACACTGGACTATGATATAAATTATAGGTGGCCCTGTAACTACATTTGTTCTCCTATATTACTTTTGAATAGTTCTGATGAAACAAAAGGTACTCATTGAATTAGATGCCTGTTTAGAAGAGGCAATTTGTAGAAATAGATAGTGTATACACAATGCTGTTAATATCAGAAAAGGCACAAAGTGCCTGTTAGCTATTTTGTGATATAAAGACACAAATGGCTGAACAAACCACATTCCCTGTAAACTGCCTCATGAAAACCAACCGTGGGTATGTACAGGGAGTATCCCAACAGCCGCTGATAACAGCTTCGCAGAACAAGACATGCAATGTACCTTTGATAAAGCTCAAGGACTCCAGTTGCAGACAGGACATCATTATGTTAGTTTTGAATGACTTCTGTATGAAGGTAGGGGTGGGTAAGACAACATCCACTTTAACCATATATGTAATAACTGGGATGCTAGGAAAATTGATTGACTGCATGTAATAAAGTGTGACACGAATATGGTTGATTGATTGTATGTAAATGAGAAAACAACTAATTCCGCCGCTTGAACCTGTATATTAACCCGTGTGAGCCTTAGCTCAAGTGAGAAAAGGTGCTGTCAAAGGCTGCGGAGTCTCAGGCCTTCTCTCCCAGAATTCTGACATAATAAACTGTTTCTTTTTACTTATACTCAGGCCTTCGTGTGAATATTTTCACCTCTAATACTTGCGTACACCACATGGACTGCAGCGGTTCAAGAAAGCAGCTCACAACCACCTTCTCAAGGGCATTTAGGGGTAGGCAATAAATGTTGGCTTGGCCAGCAATGCCCATATTGCATGAATGGATTTTTAAAAAGCAAGACTTTTGACAAAATGCAATTTCAGAACTCCATGAATTCATTGAAATTAGACCAGCAGTCAGAACCCAATCAACATTCTCAGTGAAAGAAAACTTCCATGCCATTGGTTGCTCCCAGTTATGGTCATCACATATTCCTCTGATTGGGTAGTGTGCAGATGGCCATTGGGTGCTCTAGGTTTATTGAGAGAGGACGGTGTATAGATCATTGCTGCATCACTGAGGTAGACAGCACATCCCTATTTACCATGATTTGGCGCACAGCACTAGCCAGAGAAACAGACCCACTTTTTCCACCCACATAAAGCCTTGGCAGTCGAATGCCAATGGGGGTTGGTCTCGTCTGTGAGTTAGGTATCAGATGGAATCTAGAGAACAAAACAGGCCATTCACTCGATGTTGCTGTTTATGCTCCAGAGGGCTCTCTTCTCAACCTACTTCATCTAACCCTTCTCAGCAAACCTTTCCTGTGTTTATCCAGCTTCCCCTAAGATGCATCTGCGCTAATTGCTTCAACCACTTCCTGTGATAGCGAGTTCCACATTTTCACCAAGCGTATCTTGAATTCCTTACCCAATTTATTCGTGACTATCATACTTTTGACCCTGTGGTGGTATGGATATGAGCACTGCCATTGGTGCAGAGCACTGGCTTCCCATTGGCTCTGGCTGGTCATGTGCCTCTCGTCCGATTGGTTGGGACTAGTCATGTGACTTCTCTCCAATTGGTTGAGAGGCAAGTATAGCCCACCTGCGAGGCCTCCCGCCTCCGAGGCGGGGTATAAGTACCCAGAGTTCCCGGCGGTCGGCCATTCTCTGTAGTCGACCACTGGGCTAACAACTAGCAGATTAAAGCCACTATTTGGATCCTAAATGTGTCTTGAGTCAAATTGATGGTACATCAGACCCCTAATTTAGTCATCCCTGCAAGTGGAAACATTCTGTACAGGCACACAGTGGTGGACTGGTTAAGGCTCGCTGCTCCATCCAGCCTGTGCCACACAATTATGATACCTTTAGTGTTCCAATATATGCACTCTCCACCCCACCTGAAACCATGTGATCTCTGGGAGAGGCGCACAAAAGGATAATAACCCAGATAATTTGGGGGGAAATGGGGGGGGGGGGGGGGGGGGGGGGGGGGGGGGGTGGGGTGGTATCTGGGAAATTCCTCTCCACATCATCATGAGATGAAAATCTGTCCAGGAATTCATCCCAGTCCTGAATTTCCTGTAGTGGCTACCCTGATGTAGGATGTGCAGGTTAGGTGGATTATCTATGATCAATGCGTGGGGTTAGGAAGATGGGATGGGGAGGGGTTCGGGGGGGGAGGGGGGGGGCGCCTACATAGAATGCTCTTTTGGAGTGTAGGTGCAGGCTCGATGGGCTAAATGGCCTCCTTCTGCACTGTAGGGATTTGAAGGAAGAGGTGATTCCTGTCCCAGCCAGAAACAGGCCCAGCTCTCGACAGAAAGATTTCAGTCAATCAGTGCCCACCACACGGGACAGCAGCCTGTTCCAGAGATTCACTATTCTCTGGGAAACAAACCACCTCCTGAATCCAATCTCCATCTGACCTTAAACAACATTTAAAAAACACTGTTACCTGCTCCTCCCTAACCTGTTTAAATGGAACAGACTGTCCGCTGAAACATAATCTATTCCATCAGTCATTTTCGAAATCTCAACCAGATCGTGTCTTAGTTGATGCTTGTTGAAAGTGGAAAGTCCCAACTCTTTTAGCCTATCTTGACAACCAAGACGCTTTATATTGGGAAATGGTCCAAATGGTCCAAATTTAGACCTAATTCTCCAAGTAAGGCCTGACTAAGATAAAAACAAGTGGGTGGGATTCTCTGACCCTGAGGCTAAGTGTTGACGCTGTCGTAAACGCCGCCGCGTTTCTCAATGGTGCCAACATGGCCTCAGGAGCAGCAATTCTGACGCCTACAGGGGGCCTGCATGGCACCGATTCCCAGCGTCAGATGGCCGCTGCGGGTCTGCGTATGTGCAGTGGGACCGGCGCCAATGCGCGCATGCTCAGTGGCTCCCTTCTCCGCGCCGGTCCTGACGCAACATTGTGCAGGGCTACAGGGGCCGGAGCTGAAGAAAGGAGGCCCCCAGCCCGAGAGGCCGGCCCGCCGATCGGTAGGCCCTGATCGCGGGCCAGGTCACTGCAGAGGGCCCCCTCGGGGTTGTACCCACTCCCCCCCACCACCAGGCCGCCCCCAGATGCATCCACGCCGAGGTCCCCCTGGGTAAGAGCAGGTGTGGTCGGCGCCGGTGGGACTCGGTTTTATAGCATGTCTGGTCAGCCCATCCCAGGCCAAGAATCGCTGGGGGGGGGGGGGGGGGGGGGGGGGAGGTGGGGCCTGTAGAGCGGCCCCCGGCCGGCGCCAATGGCGCCGATTCTCCGGAGAGCGGAGAATCGGCGGACCGGCGTCGGGGCGGCGTGGCGCGATTCACGCCGGTCCCGGCGATTCTCTGGCCGGGTCCCAGGGTGAGAGAATCCCGCCCATACTTCAGATGTTGAAGAATTGAAATAGAAACAGAAAATACTGGTAACTCTCAGCAGGTCAGGCAGATGTTCTGATGAAAGGTCATCATTAACCTGAAATGTTCATTCTGTTTCTTTCTACAGAAGCTGCCTAACCCCTGCTGAGCACTTCCAGAGCTTTTTTGTTTTTATTTAGAATCCTGACTAAGGTCTTGTACAAGGACAAAATGTGATGCCTCACCTTATAATCAATTGACCTTCCTATGTGTGCAACTCAATACCCAATTTGCTCTGGGTGTTGCTTCACAGCATTGACCTTGCACCCATAGAGGTGTACATTATGGCAGGCAATGTCAAGGGACTAGGACATCACACAAGATATTTAAATAAAAATATATAAAGATATCCTCATGAGTAATTTCTAAAATTTTAGAAACTGGGCAACATCCTTTTAAAACGGCTGAACGCATGTTTGTTGCGGTCCTCGAACGAAAGGACCTTTCTACAGTATCGCAGAAACATGCATCTTGTTATTCCTGAAGAGACTAAGTTCAAAGTGAACTATACTAAGACTATCTGTATTTCCTAACCCAGGTTGGTTAACTGGAGTCTATTAATCTGCTCGGACAAAGGACCTCACAACCTTCCTTTCAGTTCTGAATGGTTGGGACATTTAACTATCTCAGGAACTCAGACAGAGGGTACGCACTCTTTGTCCGAGCTATTGTGAAAAGATGGGAATAATGTGATGTGAGCCTCTATCGGGTGGAACCAGTTATATTGTCCTGCTGTACTGCAAAAATCAGTCCGCCATTTTACCACCTACAAGCAGCAGCACAGAAAAGGGGCTTTGGCCAGATTGGACACCTGACCAGCTACACTGTTTCAACTGGACTTTCTGTAGCATCGCCTACAATTCTGACTCATCTCTGCATCCGTATCTCCTCCTGTGAAGTCAACTCCACTGTGAAAGTGAATTATACAGCACCGGATTCAGCCTGCCACCCTCCGTGAAGAAATACCTCATTGGACCTTTACTCTGGACTCTGGACGCACTGTGAAACAATAATCCCTTTCTCTGGTCTTTTCTCTGTAAATCTTTTTTTCTCTATCCCTCTTTTCCTGTATGAGTGTACAGGGGGCTAGGTGGCTACCTCCCCATCCTGCGCTGTGAGCGTGTGCAAATAAACTAACCCATTGAGCTCATCCTATCTCGAGCTTGCTGTGGGGTTCCACCAAGACTGAGGCATTGGGAAAAATACCACGGCTTACAAAGGGGGAAGCAAATTCTGTTCATGGACTGGTGTCAAGTGGAGAAATCAGGGCTGTTTAAATTAAACCCCTTCTGTCCATAACAATATCTTTTGTTCTCCATCGTCTTTAATGTTTTTCCCTGATTGTTGAGAACTTACCTGTCCACATGCAGAACTCTGAACTTATCCAAGTTAAACAGCATTTTCTAGTAATCAGCCCAATCTTCCAACACATCACGAAGGGTGGCACGGTGGCACAATAGTTAGAACTGCTGTCGCACAGCACCAGGAACCCAAGTTTGATTCTGACCTTGGGTGACTGTATGTGTGGGTTTCCTCCGATTGCTCCAGTTTCCTTCCACAGTCCAAAGATGTGCAGGGTAGATGAACTGGCCATGCTAAATTGCCCCTTAGTGTCCAAAAGATTAGGTGGGGTTACTGGGTTATGGGGATAAGGTGGGGGCATGGGCCTCGGTTGGGTGCTCTTTCAGAGGATTGGTGCAGACCCGATGGGCCGAACGGACATCTTCTGCAGTGCAGTGATTCTATAATCTCTTCTATCTGACACAGGTGAGCATTGTCTGCAGTTCAAACGCTCGTACAAATCTTAGTATTGTTTATAACAATGAAATGAGAAATCTGCTATGAAGACAGCGTGCACACCCACACATATTTTTCTGTGATAAATAAGCTGGCTTTATGGGGTCGGTTGGTCAGAAAAGGACATGTTTGTTTGGTATAAAATAAAAAGACAAAATGCTGCAAGCACCCAGCATGTCTGGCAGCGTCTGTGGAGAGAGAAACAGGGGGCGCGATTCTCTGGCCGCGCTGTGCTCAAGCGAGAGCACACTGCGGCGGAGGATGCCAGGCCTGCAGCGAGCCTCCTGACAGGCTCCGTGCCTCGCGAGTCGTCAAAGTCGGAACCCCGCCCCAAATGGGCGGGACCGAATGACGCTCGCGGACGTAGGTCGTAAACCTACTTACAACCTACTCACCCAGGACCCACCAGCTCTCATCGATGCACTGGCCTTTCCAGAGAGGCTGCAGCCGGCCGCCGGTCAGTGCTGGCCCACACAAATGTGGACCAGGTGGAACAGCACCCCGGTGGGTCTCCCTGGGTGGTCAGGGTAAATGCAGGCAGGCTCCCTGATCCTCCCCCTGGAACACAGGCACCATGACGCTGCCCAGCTGGCATGTTGGCGCTGCTACCCTGGCACTGTCAAGGTGCCTGAATGGCACTGCCAAGCCAGAAGGAGCACTGCCTGGGTGCCAGGGTGGCAGTGCAAGGGTGCCCTCATGCCAGGGTGGCATTGAGAAGGGTCAGGGGGCAAGGGGGTGGGGCCCATGTCCATGAACCAAGGGTGGAGAGAAAGGTTTGAAGAGTGGCGGAGTACAGGGCAGGGAAGCAGGGGCCTCCAGGAGTTTGTGGTGGGGGTAATGGGTTAGGGTCCGAGAAGGGAGGGTGCTGGAAGGGGGCTTTGGAGAGCCTGAAGAGGGGGGACCCCCAGGGACCCCATAGCGAGGTGTCCTCACTTGGGTGTGGGGTAGTGCCCATGTATGTGGGGGTGACATTGCCCATGGGTGGGGCGTGTGGGGGACCCACAAGCTCAGTTAGAGATCGGGGCACCCTTTCAAAATGGCGGCCCGATCTCCGGGTTCAGCTCTCCAGTGCTAAAACAAATTATAAGTGCAGGGTCAACCGGTGAGGACCCAAAAAAGTGGCTAAGTGTCATTGGATAGCGGTGGGGAACTCGCCAGCAGAGCCGGCGGGAAACTCCCTGAAAAACCCGCCACAAATTAACTTAGAAATCTTTTAGGAGATTCGCGGCCAGAGTCAATGTTTAAAGTCCATATGGTGCTTCTTCAGAGCCCTCGGGCTGGATTCTCCATTGCGAGTCCATTCCTCTAACCCACTGCTGGCGAGGATGGAGAATTTGGCCACGCCATTGGCTGGCAGTGGAATTCTTTATGCCCACCGTTTGTCCATGGCATTTCCCATTGAAGCCATCCCACGCTGTCAGGAAACCCACTGGCGGGGGTGGGCTGCCGGGCGGAGCAAAGAATCCCGCCGCCGGCAAACGGCCAGAGAATCCCAGCACGGATCTTGGCCTAATTATTCTGTTTGTAAACATCTCTAAGTTCATTGACTGAACTGCAGTGGCAAGCGAGGATGGGTTGCAGAATAACTGGAGGCTTAGGGTTGGTAATATTGAACTGT